>NC_061110.1:92201085-92263585 GCF_015104395.2 Macrobrachium nipponense | reverse complement strand
TATCATTTGGTGTACGTGGGTATTTTTTTCATAAATTTGCGCAAATATGAATTTAATTACACCCCATATTCTTGAATGGTTCTTTGTACACCATTTTAGCTTTCAGAAAGCTTTTTATCTTTCTTCCTTTATTTTAATTACCAGCAGTTTGCTTCGTATATAGTGTTGGTGGAAAATGCAATTGGAAAGCTCTTAAAGATAACGAGTAAAATTCCTATGACGTTGCTGTATCGTTCTCTGTTATTTACTTTTTTTATATATATAAAGTGAGCAAATATGCACTTGTTTTGAACAGTTATTATTGGTAATATGTCTCGATTTGTTTTATCAGTGCAGTTTAAATCATTTAAAGGTTTGATAATCTTGGCCAAAAGCTTTGTATGTAAATACCTATTTTTAGGATTTGTTTTATTTCAGAATTTTTGTTTTATTAGTGTAAGTTAAACAATTAGTTGGTTTTTTCGCTCATGGCCAAAAGCTTTGTATATAATTCCTGTTTTGAGTTTTATATTTCGATTTTTTTAGTGTATTTTAAACGATTTAAAAGCTTTGTGTGTAATGCCTATTGTGAGTTTTGAGCTTGTTTTTATTTAATTTGTTTCCATTAGTGTGTTTTAAACAATTTGAAGGTTTGATACTCATAGCCAAAAGCCTAGTATGTAATTCCCATCTTAAGTTTTTTGTTTTTTATTTCGGGTTTGTTTTGTTTTATTAGCGTATTTTAAACAATTTGAAGGTTTTTTTCGCTCATGGCCAAAAGCTGTGTATGTTATTCTTATTTTTAGTTGTTTGTTTTTTTATTTCGGATTTCCCCCCCTTGTTCAGCTTCCAAGGAAAAACTGGCCTATGGCAAGGCCACCGGGCCATTGCCATTATCCGCCAGATTTGGTGGGATATTGCGTTTAGCCTTCTTTGCCTCCGAACTTTTCCTCCCTCCCTCCCTCCCTCTTCCTCAGTCTCTCAGCTCCTCACTTGCTCTCCTCCGGTGACTTCAGTTGGGTATGGAGGTTTCGGAGGCTTCTGGGAGGGGACAGGAAAGGGGACAAGAAAGGGGGACCGGAGGAGAAGGGGAAGATGTCACTGAGGAAAATCAAATGGACGTCATTAACTCACTTGTTTCCCTTTAAGAAACTGCGTCTGTTGTCTTGAGATCGTTTCACTGGAAAGATTGGATTGTTAGGGAGTCAATGTCGATGACGTATCGCTGTCGATATATTTGTATATCAGTTGTGTACTGGTTAGTATCCCTGCTAGTTTTCAGTACAGTGGGAAAGAGGAAACGCGACGGTAGAGACCCCTGCCACTATTGATTATGAAGCAGCAGGAGTGAGCCTGAGAGAGAGAGAGAGAGAGAGAGAGAGAGAGAGAGAGAGACTGGATGGAACCAGGGAGATGGGGGGGGGGGAATGGGGTCTGGGTTCCAGGGAGCTTCTGTTGTTGTAGGGTGGGAGGGGTGGGGTGGCGTTCGCCTCTTGCCGGAGGTAGGGGGGGTGGGGGGGGGGGGGGGGGGGGGGATCTGGAATTGGACAGGGGGCGGGGGAGCGAGCACAGCTGAGAGCAGCGGGTGTGATAATACCTCGGCACAGTCGCCTCCCGCGGGTTACACACCGAAGGACGCGGAGAGGAGAACTTTTCCCTGGCAAGGGCCTGTCTCCTCCTCTTACTAAGTTTTGTCCCCCTCTGCCTCTCTCTCTCTCTCTCACTCTCGTGTCGCCGCTCCGTTTGACGTCCTGCTCGAGGAGGAGGAGGTTCGTGTCGTCTTTCGTCCTCCAGAAGAGAGGACGATTGTGCCGCAAGCCCTGTAGCCAACGCGTAACAAGCCCCTCTTGTGACGCTCACCCTCCCTCCTTTTCGGATCCGTAACAGGAATGGAAGGGAGGATGAAGGTTCGTTGTGTCCCGACCGTAGTAGTAGGGTACTGGTGCCACTCATTCCCGAGTCCTCGGCAGTGTGATTCATGCTAAGCAGCCGCCAATTCCCGATTGAAATTTCGCTGGAAGGGCGAAAGGTGGCCGAGAAGAAGAAGAAAAAGAAGAAGAAGAAGAAGAAGAAGAAGACCGACCCGAGTACCATGGGGAAGAGACGATCCTCGACGCTGCAGCTCGCCCCCTTCAGCGGATTCTCCAATCTGAAGGACCGCTTCCAGTGGGAATCGTCGTCAGATCCCGACGACCGCCGCCCAGCTATGTAGACTGCGGCAGTTCAAGTCTTCCAATTCAAGTCTTCCAATTCATATGTGATGTAGGTTTAAGATTTTTTATGACATATCGTAACGAAGTCTTCCAGTTCGATTGCCTTTTCCTGGTAAATCTTCGACTCAGCACAAGAAGAATTTTGTCACCGAGTCCGAAGAAGAAATAATATCCAAGTCATATCCATAGCATATATATATAGTTCACTGGTGTTGGCATACTAGGCTCTTCACTGTGTCTCGTCTCTGTATTTTTCGTGTATATTTCCTGTATGTTTTGGTCTCATTCCCTTTCGCAAGAAGTGGATCAAATCAGATTATAGAGGTTACGCAAGAGTGACCTGAACCTTCAGGAGAGAAAGAAAAGGCCACTGTAAACACGAAAGGTCATCTCTTTCACTTGTGACCTCGGTAGCCAAGTAGCCCTTTTTCAAGAGGTTATTTGACCCCTTCAATATTAGACCTCAAGTCTCCTTCAAGATGATAATCACAATGCCCTGGGTATAGTTCATTTGCAGGACGGATTACCCACCTGGATTTAAGTCTGATTTCAACCATCTTTGAAAGTAAAAAACTTCTGTATATACATATATATATATATTTAGAAAGGAAACGCAGAAGAAAGCAAGAAGAAGGAACTTTCAGCAAAACGAAAGCAAAATATTCAATCTGATTTTTTTTCTCGTCCGATTGATCCTCTTATGGCGACGCCCACCAGGGCAATCATAAGCGGGGTGGCCGATAGTAGCGACCAAAGTAAGGGCGGGGCCCCCCCACCAGTTGGGGGACCTTGGGAACAGTTGGTGGCCTCACTCTTAGCCCAACACACTGCACTCCTCCACAAGTTAGCTTCCGCCGCTGCCGCGGCGCCGCCGTCTTCTGCCACTGCAGCTGCCGCAGCTGCCATCGCCTGCACCAGAGAGGTCACCGCTGCAGCCGCGGCCGTGGGCGCCGCCCCGCGACCCCTCTTGCACGCCCATACGCGGTCCCCCGCGCTCAGCCTCGGCCACTACGCCCGTCGCAACTGGCGCAACAGGAGGAACCGACTGAGGAAGAAGCTGCGTAGGTTCTACAACAACAACAACAACAACAAAAACGCCCTCAAGAACTCCAACAACGCCAACGCCAAAAAGGCGTGGGGGGCGACTGATCATCCCCCCGCCCACGCCACCGGAAGTGGTGGAGGAGGAGGAGGAGGAGTTGGAAGTGGAGTTGGAGTTAGTGGCGGCTGGAATGGCCAAGAGTCGTCTTCGTCGTCCTCATCGTCGTCGACGACCCACCACTACCACCACCACCACCACCACCACGACCAGGTACCTCAGCTACCACAGCCTCCTGTGGCCGCTACCACTACTACCACCACTACCACACACATCAGGAGGACCTTACGGTCGGTTGTGAGGTGAGGGGGCCCGGCTGGTGTAATTCATAATATTTATTTCATACCTATGTATCCAAAGGTGGTTTATATATATATATAATAGTATATATCAAATATATATAAGAAGATAGACATTATATATAGATATATATATAAAGATATACACAGTGGTTTTTACATTTTTATTTTCAACAGATTAGACTCATCACACCTAACTTATATTTTATACGAAGCGTTACCAGGAGTTTCCATCTTACCAAATATATTTAATGAAAACGAACATTTTTGTGCTGGGGTAGGGGGAGGTCGGCATGACACCTATCCCCTTTTCGATGGGGGCGTGTTTTGAGTCAACAAAGTTAAGGTGATTAGGACGTCTTCGCAAATGTTACCTTAGGTTGATCATCGTCTTCGGGGGAGGGGGAAACGTTTGATTAGGAACGTCTTCGCAAATGTTACCTCAGTTGATCATCGTCTTCGGGGGAAACGTTTGCTTTGGCCGCCATGTTTTTGTTCGTAAAATGGGATCTTTTGTCTCTTAGTATTTTTTTAACTTACTTTTTTATTATCTTTATAATTGAGATTTATATATATATATATATATATATATATATATATATATATATATATATATATATTAATTTTGATGTTTATGGGCATGTGGTATTTGTGAAAGTTTACATGTTTTGTGAATTAAATAATTTTCCCATGACATAGTTAGCGACAACAGTTTTAAAGTCTTAAAATATTTGCAAGTTTCACCTCATCCAAGGAGATCCACTGCTTAATTATGCTAACTTACAATGGGGAATTAAGTTTAGAAAGAAATGTAGACAGGTTGGCTGTTTTTGAAAAAGTGAGTTAACGATATACAGAGTATTTTGGGTAACCATGCTAATCGCGCTATTGTAATAAGCCAAGACGTAGTTGGCACGCAACATCTGGTTACAATTTTATTATTTTTATTTTGGACGAATCTTAATGTTAAGGATAGCTGTATTTTCGCATCGGCATTCAAAATTTAAAGAAGATCGCATAGTAAACCGGAGGGGAAAGAGGCCAGATCTCCTACTAAAATAAAAAAAATAAAAGCAGAAGAACGTTTATAGTTCACCTGGTCTCCACTAGATGTGTTACGTCACGGAATGTTTACGTTCACACTGATATCCCCTAACAGAAATCTGGGAGATAAAGATAGCCCTCAAAATTAAGAATGTTCTTAACCTGGAAAGCGATGGATATCAAAGCTTAGTAGCACGGCTTTGCCTCGCTTATAAAGAAGAAGAAATGAAAGGGAGTTGGGGTAAAAGTAAATAAAGCTCTGCACCTCATAAACAGAGTAGTGTGCCCACAACTGTGTGTGTGGAGTGACCGCCTAGGAACTATGAACCAGGAACTGTCCAAGATCATCCTTGTTGCGCGCTTTGATAGTTGCTGTTGGCTTTGTTATCACGGTGATTTGTCTTTGTTTTGTTCATCCGGGATTTCGTCGAATGACGGTAGGAACAACACAGGAATTTTGTCTTCGTTACCCGATTGTATTCAGTAGAGAACGGCAGAATTACCTAGATACGTACTGCATTGTACGGTGTTAAATTGACAAACTGTTACTGTTGTAGGATGTTAACCTACTTTATATAGATAATGTAGGTATATAGGAAGAGATCATCGAATTGAAGAAGCAATCAGTTAGACAGGGATATGGAGCCTACGTTTTACCTCCTCACTGTTTCATTGCGGTTCCTTCATCACTCATCTACCCATACCTCGTAGATACAGACCCGATCCTTCAATCTAAACTCCGTCTTATAGGTAGTACCCTTCCGTTCAGAAAAAAACATATTCTAAAATGGGAGGTATGTTATTCTTGATCTTGAGGCAGTTAAAAGTTTGACCGAAACTTAGTAGTACGTATACTATTCTTCGTACCAATTAACGACATTGCCGACGTCTTTTTTCTAATGGTAGAGAGAGAGGTCAGCTAAATTGTAAAATTAATGGTAACACTAATGCAATTTGTCCAGTTTTCATGATCCAGTATAGTCAGTGTATTGCTGAATGTATTTTCTGTGTCAGTATACCTATCTCTCTCCCTCTTCCTGCTGTTGCACTCCTTCTTTTTCGTAATCTACCTCTACTTCTTCCACCTACATTACTTTAGCTGCTGTTGTTGGTGGCTTTACGTTTTCGTTCATTTCTAATGTTTCTCCTTCGGTTTCTGCTGCAACAGCAAGCGCCTCTGTCTAGGTAACTATTGCCGTTTCAGCAGCCTGATTGTCATGTGGCGTGTTTTCAATTGATATCGGTCTCGCTAGGCGGTCATGTCAAGTATAAATGTATTACTATCCCTCCTCTTTCTTCTTCCTCCCACGGTCCTTTCCAGCCATGTACAACTTCATTCTTCTTACGCAGTTGTCTCAGTGACACTATCAACTGTCTCATATGAGAGAGAGTGAGGTGTTTGGTCTGTCTTGAGAGTATATTCTCAAGTATAGTGGAGAAAAGATAAATGGCAGAGGCTTAGATTGGTTTTTCAATCTGGAATCGTTCTCTAGGTATTTCTTCTATCCCTACCTCTGTAGACAAGAGTTATACAGGGTGTCCATAAAGACCCAGTACCATTACAAATATTTATTACTCAGAAACCATACAACATAGAGTAATGCAGTTTTTTTTTTTTTTTTTTTTTTTTTTTTTTTTTTTTTTTTTTGTAGGATGTTCTACATTTCCTCAAGTTTACAATCAGAGCACTCCATGACTTTCCTACACTTCGTAGATGCATTGTTAAAGTTGTCCAAACAGTTGAGGTTAATATGCTGCAGCGCGTATGTATGGAGATGAAATATCGTCTAACATTTTGAAGGCAACTGGAGGTACCAGGGTGACCAGATTCTGAAAATTAAAATAAGGGACACCTAAATTGGAGAGGTAGTTGAACTATATACATACATACATACATACATACATACATACATACATCATACATACACCTACATACATATGTATATATATTTTACATATATACGTACATAATAACATACAGATAATAGTATCTATCATATTATAATAATATATATTATTATATATATATATATGCCGTTCTCATGCTATTCTACATATAACATATATAGATATATGTATATTATATACAACATATATAGGTCTATATATATATGTATTATGTATGTATATATATTATATATATATTTATATATAGATAGTATATATATATATATGGACATAATATATAAGATGTATATATATATAGATATATATATGTGTGTGTGTTGTATAGCTATATAATAATATGATATATAGTATAATAATATATATATATATTATAATATATATGAATGCATAATTATATATATATATATACTCTATATGTGGTATTATATAAATATATATATAATAATATATAATGTTATATGGTGTTGGTTGTGTGTGTGTTATATATATATATCTATATATATATATATATATATATAGGTACTAGATATATATATATATATATATCTAGTACTAAAGTTGAAGGCGGTTGCTTGAAACCAGATAAGCATCATCGGAGGGTGGAGAGATACCAAAATCCTTTAAAGTTATGTATTTATTGCTGATGTTTCAGGACCATGTGTCCCATTTTCAAAGCTAAAAAATTAAAAGAATAACAGAATTAAAATGAGACTCAGATTAAAACATGATAAAAAGTTATTTCTTAACAAAATGCAAATTAGGTACAAGAGAAGGGAACAGTGATTACCAAGTAGTGCTGAAGGCAAAAGCTGAGTGACTGTCAGGGTCCGTTTTGGTGCCGACGGAAACTCAAGAGAGGTACAGAGGAGTTGACGTGGACTGAGCATTTAATTGGGGAACCAGTTGTTTGATAAAAAGAGATTCGAGTATTGCCAATTGGTGTTCGTTTGGAGCTTTGCCTATGATTTTGAAATCCTTGTAATTTATATTGTATTTGCATTTTTTCCCATGATCTCTAATACAGGAAAATTCGGGGTTTGATAGTTTGACACCCGTACGATAACTAACGCCACGATGGGAATCTAATCTTACCTTTAACAACCTCTGGGTGGAGCCCACGTACTTCCCCAGGTCACATCTGGGGCAATTAAACAAATATATGACTCTCGAGGTCATCAAAGGAAGCAGACTCTCTTTATATTTAAACAAGGACTTGATGGTCATTGGGTTACATGGGATCAATTTTAAGTTGACTGCCGGTAGGTATTTGCTTACAATAAATCTCAGTTCTTGATAAAAATGGCTATCATAGATTAGGGGGACACTAGCGTACAGATGTAGTTTTGGTACCGTTGGCAGTTCAAACTTTGGGTGGAAGATATTATTTAGAAATTTTCGCAATTGTTTGTAAAAGAGTTCTGACGGAAAACAGTTATTTGCAAAGTACTGATGGAGAAACGTAATTTCTTCATGAAACGTATTCCACCCGGATGTTAAAGTAAACGCTCTGTGGAAGAGAGTAGACAGGGAATTTAACTTGAAATTAAAAAGCAGTGGCTATAAAAGTTAGAACCCAGACCAGTAAACGTTCTCTTTCTAAAAACAGTGGTATTAAAATGTTCGTCAAGTCTAAAAACCAACACATCAAGGAAGGGCAGTTTATTTTCATTTTCATATCAAGTTCTCTTGTACCTAATTTGCATTTTGTTAAGAAATAACTTTTTATCATGTTTTAATCTGAGTCTCATTTTAATTCTGTTATTCTTTTAATTTTTTAGCTTCGAAAATGGGACACATGGTCCTGAAACGTCAGCAATAAATACATAACTTTAAAGGATTTTGGTATCTCTCCACCCTCCGATGATATGTATATATATATATATATATATATATATATATATATATATATATATATATATATATATATATATATATATATATATATATATATATATATATATATATATATATATAATATATATACACACATGCACCATACCTATTCTGTCTCTGTAGAATTTTTTGCTGGGAATAATGACCTTATTTCTAACACTGCTGCCGCTGAGGCTGCTTGTTTATTTGATTTGTGCTTCTGTCGCACATCCCTCAGCCAACCGTGCGTAATGCTAAAATTCTTCTAGCATATTTTGCAGTATGCTCCACTTTAGTTGTTGTTTTTGGGGACGAGCCATTGCTTGAAATCACTGTAATTTTGCCACTCTGGTACAAAAATAGATTTTCTCTTCACTTTTTTTGTTGCACTTTTTGTCGGACATGCTGCCTTATGTTTAAAAAATCCAATACCAAGACAGATTGGTTCGTTCTCGGCCCACTGCACTGTTGCCAATTTTGGGCGGCTGCCTTTACCCCGTATTTCGCAAAATTTCACTAGTATAATGTTTTTTTTTTTTTTTCAAATATTGAAAATATGGGACAAAAGTCGTCCCGGGGAGGGTCGATACAGGACACAGGACAAATATCATAAATATGGGACAATCCCGTCAAATATGGGACGTCTGGTCTCCCTGGGAGGTACATTTGTGGAATGTATTGCATGAAGTGCTTTGAATGTAAACTTGAGGAAATGTAGAACATTCTACCAAAAACTGCATTACTTTATGTTATATGTCTTCTGAGCCTTCTGAGCTATGAATACTTGTAGTGGTACTGAGACTTTTTGGACACCCTGTATATTTTTTGAGTTACTCAAAAAGTTGTTGTGCCCAGCTACTAGAGGATGTAGTTCAGTGATGTCTTGCATTTTATGTCATGCTCAACTAAGTTCCTTGTTGGATGAGTGGTTTTTGCACTCGGCTACCAAATTGGTGTTCCTTAGTTCGATTCTCGGCTCGGCAAACGCGGAATCAGAGGAATTTATTTCTGGTGATAGAAATTCATTTCTCAACATAATGTGATTCAGATCCCACAATAAGCTGCTACATGACCAGTTGGTGCCTAGTCTCATAAAAATATCTTATCGTTCGGGTCAGCCCTAGGAGACCTGTTAATCAGCTCAGTGGTCTGGTTAAACTAAGATATACTTAGCTTTTTTTAACGTAATCATTGCTGAAGACCTGGACCTCAAGAGGTCTTTAGGTCCCCATGAAATTGAGATGCTTGGAAATCATAACTCTTTGATTTTGGAGACTGGATGTGGTTGGAATTGTTCAACTTAATGGAGACTGGATGTGGTTGGAATTGTTCAACTTAATTGGCTGTCAGATAGAATTTCAACAAGAACTAAAACATTTAAAATGCACCTAGTGATGAAATTAATGTTGCTGAAATGAGTCATATTATACTAGTTATTATTTTTAAAAGAAACTGAATAATTAGTATGCTTTATTATATGCCTTAAGGTTTACCAGGAATCGTAATGTGTTTTCCAGGTTGTTCAGATATGTTTTTTTTTTTTTTTGTTTTTTTTTTTTTTTTTGTATACATATTAATCTCATAGTATATATATAAAAAGGTGCATAAATCATTGAACTATCGTCCTGAAGTAAAATTTGTAACGAATGATATGACGAAGTAAGTTTACACTGCTTTCCAACAGTTATAATCTGTTTAAGAATGTACACCTTAATGTAGAATGCTTAAAGTTATTTCAAGAAAATAATTTTGTTTCATTTCAGTGTGCGGGAGACTCACGCAGTAGCCGAGGCACAGCAAGAGAAAAATTCCCGACTGAAGGAAGCGTTTGGTATATCAGAATATTTTGTCGAGGGTTCGTCCTTGGACCCCAACAGACGGGCCAAGGAAGAGGTGGCTCGGGCTGCGGCAGAGAAACAGAAGGCCTCAGCCTCTGCTGAGGGCCAAGGGCCAGAGAGTGCTGGCAAAAAGTACAGTTGGGTTCATACACCCTCACCCTCCCCTGAACGCTCTTCATCAAAGAAAGACAAAAAAGATAAGAAAAAGAAGAAGAAGAGGAGTCGAGACAGGTGAAGTTATCTTATTCTTCAGTTTTTCAGTAGGCTAAGTGGTTAACCTCAGTGATGGTGATGGTAGCATTCTCCACAGGACAACATAACAACTGTGCCACTGTACTGCCACTGTGCAGTTTGCTATACCATCACCCCATAAGGATCTCCAGGAAAAAAAAAATCCCTGGAAAAGACCTCCGTTTATTTATATATTTATTTTTTTAGTTACTGTACTGTTAGTTGGGTAGAATTATCACCTGATGTTGAATGTAGTCGTGGAATATTAGGTTTAGCTTTGTCTCATCTCAAAGGAATATTAGGCAATTAATGATGTAGTATATATAGTATATATATATATTAACATCATTATTTTCATTATTGACAGGTCATCAAGCATTGAATCTCGCAAAAAGCACAAGTCAAAGAAGACCAAGCGCAGTAGGTGAGTTATTCAATATTTGCTGTTGTCTGGCAACCCTCTTATCTTCCTTAGGGTCAGATTTGATGCCTGATACAGCAGTTTGACTTGACTCTGTGCTTTCAAACTTGACTTGAAAGTTTTCCTATGACATGTCTCAATGAAGTTAAGTATATGATGATTTGTCATGAATTCATTCCTATATATATACATATATATAAACTTCTTTAATTTGTTTTAGTGCTAGAGATGGGACAGTAGGATCTTGTTTTTCCCTGTAAATGATAAACATTAAAAGTGCATTAATCGTCAGATCCATCATGAGATATTTGTTTTCACATATGTCTACTTGCCATCTTGTATCTGAGGAGAGATGGCAAATAATTTTCTTTTGATCCTTGTTAGTAAACGTCAGTCATTATACTGCATACTGCGCCATTAATAAGATGGCTTTTTATAGGGTTACGGTTACTGACACACATCAAGAATTTCCAGTATCACATCATACTAGAAATCTGAAGTCATGCACTACCATTGATGAATTATGTTGCCAATATACCAGATCACCTGTTTTTCCATCAGTATACATCACCATTACTCGCTATGAAAGTAGATGATTAATGCATGAGTTGATTACTTCATACAGGATAATCCAATTTCTATCAATATGTACCCCTAAGGATGTGATGTGTTGTCATGTGATGTGCTACATATATGAAACATATATACTGTATACTGTATTACAAAATTGTTTAATCTCCATCTGGTGAAATACTAAGTACACACTAATGATGTGATATCTTCTTATTTTTTCCTTGCCAAGTCTTTCCTTTACCAGGGTAATAAGCAAGGTAAAACACAAGGCTCACCATCAATGTTTGCCAATATTCCCAGTGACTAAGCATTCAATAACCGTCAGAATTTTTAGTACCGACAAAGACAGACATTTGGTCCACCAGTATTTTGTGCTTAGGTTATTGTGACGACAAATTCGTATGTTCAGAGAGGGCTTATTTGAAATGACTCAGTCAGTTGCAAATTAAGGTCTGTAATGCAGTCAGACTTCAGTGTAAAAAGTTCTATGATTTCAAAGTTTAAGAACTAAATTGAACAATTCAGTAGGAAATGAACTTGAATCTTACGTCCGAATGTATTTTTCATGCTTCATTTCCTGACCTGCAGTTTTAAAAATGGTATGTAGGAATTGCAGCCAGTTTTATTCTTACACCAGAAATGTTTCACAATAACCTAGCAGTGTCAGTCATTGAATGCAGTTACATAAGCAAGGTAATTGCACAGTGTATAAGTCCCGTTTGGTGATGGTAAGTTCAGTGGCTTGACCTCCTCCTCCTCTGCATGACTTGGCAGATGGACAGAGTGGTAATGCTTAGCATAAATACCATCAGTGTTCAACTAGTACTTTGAATCATCCGTCAGAAGTTTCTTCATTTTTCAATTGATCCCACAAAAAGATTTATACCTCTCTGTCCATAAGTTGTTTTTTAGTTCTGTCTTATGTTTTAGTCATCTTTTTTATTCTCCTAAGTATAGTATGATTCTATGAAGAATGATATATTTTCTGTTTTTGAGAAAAAAATATTGGCTTTTTTTTCTAGCTTGGATGAAGGTTAGAGACAAGTGAAATTTTTAGCTAATACAAATGTATTGTTCCATTACTGTACTACTTGTTTTTATACAAGTCATACCCTAACATGATATATTTCTTAATTTTTCATAGAATCATTTTAATATAGATTTAGGACCATTGTCAGATAACTATACAACTTTGAGAAACCTGTATTGTTGATCATTTTCTTTCACATTGTTATTTCATGAGCTCAGTACTGTATTAAAGAGTAACATTTTGTAGGGTCACTTTTTATTGTTGTTAACGTATAAGAGTGCGTGTCTGCAAGACGTGCACAGGTGTGTAATTGAGTTGCATGTTTGCTTGCTTGAGTGTTTGGTTACTTTTCTCAAAAGGTAAGTACCAAATATTGTTATAGCTTTCAGCTTTTCATGACATAATGGTGTATCCATCATCTTACAGGAGCAAGTCACCAAAGCGCAAGAAGAGAGATAGAAAGAAGAAGAAAGAGAAAGCAAAGAGAAGACATCGCTCTTCTTCCACATCCTCCTCCTCTTCAACGTCTTCATCATCCTCCTCTTCAAGTTCAGGATCTGATAGGCAAGTTGATGTTCCCTTTCTTTCCAAGACTTCCATGGAGCACTCAGAAGTACTCGTGGAATTGTAATATGTAGTTTGAGAAAGAATAAAAAAAATGGAGAAAAAGCCAACAGTAGTTATACTAAGTGTTTGTATCTGTTACCCCTACAACTGAGTTGTTGTTACGTTGTGAATTTTTTAAATCTGAACTTGAAATGTAAAAGTAGTCATTCAGTTAATTTTCATGTGTACCACAGTTAACGGAGATAGCAAATAGCTGAAATACTGAAGGAAATTTCAATCATTTTTTTTTTTTACTTTTGGTCAACAGTGGTGTGAGGAGCAAATCACGACGACGACGTTCGCGTAGCCCAGCAGCTCGAGACAGCTCAGAATACCGGCGTAAGGTAGGCTTTGTTTGAGTTTGTGTTTCTTAGTCCACATGATTTGTGGCCTGATGATAAATAATGCCATGTGGGCTTTTAATGGAATCTGGATGGTTATGAAAGGAAAAATAAACAAACTTGGATATTGTTATGGCTCTGCTTACAGTATTTTGAGTTTGGTCTGTGTAAGCATCTGCAATAAAAGCGCCATTACATTACGTATGCTGAAGCCTGGGTCAAACTTAAAAGATAATCCGTGTCACCACCAGGCTATACTGGCCCTTATGGCATTGAAATATCTCCACACCAAATTATAGCATATGTGAAAGTTATCTGTAGTTGTTAATGGAATAAATTTATAAAAAGTGTTTAAAACTTATGATTATGTAGTGTTGTATTTGAAGTTTCCATCTTAGAATAAGTTGAAATATAACTCTTAATGAAGGTTTACTTGACAAAGCTATTAGTGGCTGTGAGGTAAGCCAGCTTTTTTCTACTATAAATAATATAATTTGCTTTCTTATCAAATTGTAGTTTTGTTGATAATTTCTTGTGCAATGCTTATTTAATTTACTTCATTCTGGTTAAAGCCGATTATATTCATTATTATGAGTATTATTATTATTATGATTATTATTATTATTCTTAAATTGACTTGATTTTCTTTCACTGATAATGTATCTTGAATTAATTGTAAATACTTTCTTCTTTAATGTGGTAGAAAAACTTAAAAATAATTTTTTTCTTTATGTTGAGTGTAATGGAGTGATTGGTTAGTTGCTATTTGTCAGCAGCAACAGTAGCTGTGGTTAAACTGTTATTATTATTATCATACCATGCACCCTTGTAGGAGTGGGGCGCGCGAAGTAAGTATGGCAGCAAGTGGGTGCTGCGCTGGTGCTCTACTACTGTGGGGGTGTGATATGAAAGGGGCAAAGGGAGGGTCATGATTGCCATAGGAAAAGACAGGGAGGAGAACAGTTTTTTAGGGAGATGGGGCAACAACAGTTACCAAACACAAACAGGGTCACATCATAGTTCAGCTTGCCTGAGAAAACTATGTGCGAGGATCCATTAGAAGACATTTTCGTCGTACTATTTGAATGGAAAAAATGTTTTAAAAGAATTTTCTTTACAATTTGACCATGCACAAAATTATTCCCATCCTGTTGGCATTTGTCAGGCAAGTTGACCTCTGCATGAACCCATGTTAAACACTTGCGTTGGATCCTTGCACAATTGAGCTTCTGTACATTGTCTGTATTCTTCGTCTCCTTTTCCAGTTTTCTCTCTTTCCTAGTGATTGATATGCAACCTCTAGTATTGTTTCCAACCTTATTATAACTTTTGTCCCTTCCTATTGGGGGCTCAGACAAGATGTCATCACTCCTCTGCTCCTGTTATCGCACCCACACCCTTTTATTACGTTACAAAGTATACTTTAAAGGAAAATGCCTTGCTCTACATGAATTTGTAAGGAGTAGTAAATTACTGTCAGAATATTCTGAAAACTAGCACAGTATTGATAAAGGTTTAAAAGTGCATTATCATGGTTTTCTTCTCAAGACAAGTTTAAGAAGACTCTATGATAAAGCAACAATCACCACCATTTCATGTACGTGTTCTGGCATTTGTAAGGATTAACAGTATTAGAATTGTGTAATTAATAATGTTTAGTCATGTATTTTTCCTTATAACAATTAGACAACTGTCAAATATTTCATACATGCAAATTACTATACATTTACTCTATATTCTTCTTATATACTGTACTGTACATTATACACATAGGCAAACACACTCACTAGTAAATGCTGCAGTATATATAAACACAATAACAGCCACAGAACATTTAATACAGTATACGTATAATCTGTAGATATGTATCAGTATACACATATATATATAGTACGTATATATGTGCATGTGTGCTTGTATGGTATACATACAGTATGTGTATGTCCTTTTGAATTTTTGTGAACTTGTGAGTACAATGTTTTTATATAATTTATTTATTACCTTTATAGATGCTTTATAAGTATCATAATTTGTACTTAAGTAAGATTTTATATGTGGGAAGAAAAATTGTCCAAAGTGAATCCAGAGGCTGAGTAGTTGTAAATGATTACCAGTATCTACTAGTGTCAGAGCAAAAAGGGGATGAGATTAGCATGCTCATCCCTGAAGACCTGCAGGTTTTATGGACAGCTATAATTTGTGGCACATTCCTTGCCAAAAGGAAAAATTTCTATGGTGAAATGAGAATTTTATACTCTTACTAGGTTAGTTTGATGCTCAGATGTATTTGGTAATGTAATACGTATAATAAAATAGGTATAAAATGTGCTGCATTTTGTAGAAGTTGCTCTTTTTGTGCTGTATGTTAGCTTTGGATTTTAAATTTTTTTTTATTTCAGTATAAGAACACATTGGTGGTATTTTTATGGCTAATTTGATTGTCTACTGAAAGAATGACTGTATCGCAACTCTTCAAGTTTACTGTCTCTACTATGGTGATTTACTGTCATTTACCAAATAAGATTTCTGCAGTGCATGTATTTTTTTTTCTCATACATATAGATTTTACTTTTTATTAAATTGTTTTCTGAAATTCATATTTATGATCTTAGAATGGTTGATCAGGGGAAATCATGTTTTTCATGTATACCTGATTTATCTACCAATGATGGTTCATTACATCACTCAAGTATAACACTGATTAGCATACAGGAAAGGCACACCTCTTTGATGAGTAATATAGTGTGTATAAAACTGTTTTTAGACAGCCTTATAAAGATGTGTCAGTTCTAGCAGGAAATACTGTAAAGGGAAAGCTAATGATCAGTTTTCATTATTTTCATTATTATTTTTATGTGCTTTTATCTTTTTCCCTTGTCCCACTCTCTTTCTGAACTCTCATCATGTTATAGTCCTCATTTATCCCTTTTTCCAGTATTTTCTGGGCCTTCCTACAGATATTTGTTTCCCTGCATTTGAATGTGCTCACAGTCAGTCCCTGCTTCACAGTCCAGTGTGTCCATAAGGCAACTGAATGTTGCCTCGTCCTTTTGGCAATACAGTACTAGGTTCTACACTTCTTGCCCTTCACTGTTGGCGCTTCTCATGCATTTTGGACGTAGAGAACCTATTTCATATGTACTGTATTATGTCATCCTGAGCAGCTCTTGTGACTCCATCTGGTACAGGTGGGACACAACTGAGTTCACCCCTAACATCTTTCCCACCCTGGCCACTTTGCCATAGCCACTTCACCACCTCATCTCCTTTCAGCTCTTCCACCTTTTCAACATTACCATGATCTCTTCCTCGGCTTTTACTAGTGATAGATTTTACCCATAAATAGTACTGTAATCTTATATTATAAATAGAACATAGAATATATGCTGGTATTCAAAGCAACCAATCAGCAGTATATTGTAAATCCATCAACTGATGCTCAGGATTTCCGTGAAAGTTTACTTGAAATGAGAGACTTTATTTTACTCTAGCAGTGCTGGGATCCACAAGCACAAAATGTTGATACAATATGTATTTCACACCAAAACTATGTTCTTCAGTACTGGAATATAGCTGTGTGTGTGTTTGTATGATTAAAATAATGGATGCATTGAGATGCATTAAATGAAATGCAGTTGATTTTAAAGCATGCAGTTTTCAATTCCTTGTAAATCTATTTGTAGATTCTCTGCTCTAGTGAGGATTATTACTTACAAGAAATCTGCATATGTACTATCAGCTCACTCATTTACATTTCAGTGAAAAGGAGACACATTTTTTCTCACTGACCACTTTAGTTTCACAGTTATTGCAGTATGTCATCCTAAGGTTGTTGGGTCATAACCTCCAACTCCCAAAAGATTTCTTCATGGATGCTGGATTTAAATTGAAACGGTGTTTTGCTGGCATTAGCAATCTTTGTTTACTAATTAGATTTACTTGCTACATATTCAGTCCAGGGTTTGAAAACAGTGTTCCTGTTTATGTGAGTCCGCCACTCAAAGGGCTTGGGATCAAATTTTAACCTTGAGGAAATTTAAAGCTTGAATGTTGCGCTTCCTTTGTAAAAAGGGTTATTGTTATATTTTTGTAAGGATTACTTCCACATACTATGCTTGTGTGAATGAATGTGCCATGCCATATTTAGACATTATTTAGTTACTGTGCCATATGCATGTTCCAGCATTAAAGGAGTATGTATTTTTACGTATGGTACTTTGTCGAAAGACAACTGTTTTCTAGCTGTTTTTGTTAGCACAGCAGTTGGAGAATTGGGGATATCACCAACAGGTTATAGGTTTAAATCCCACTTGCTGGAAGTCTGAACTTTTATGCAGGATGTTAATAGAAATAAGGATTTTTTGTAAAGAATATATCGTTCAATAGAAAATATTATTTACATATGATTAGAATATAGATAAAAAGTATATTTTGTTAGTTGGTTTATCCATTTTCAGATGGAAAATACTGTATTTTTATATTTTTGGTACAGTATATTTTGAAGTAAATCCCCCGCTCAACAATGTAAATGGGAAAGAAAGAAAGAAAGAAATAAGCAGATGGGCCCTAATGTAGGTGAAACTCGATTGGTACCTTGTAACCCTTTATGGCCACCTGTTTTGCTAATTGCCATCTTTCTCTACACATCTCGGTGATCTGCATCATACCTCCGTTATGGCTGCTGCTTATGTGGTATTCCCCGATTATTTTCCTTATTTTTTGGTTGCTATGTTTTCAAAGTTATATAGTCCTGTTTAGTGTTTCCTTCCCTTTTTTTTTATGTAGGTTATAAATATTATAAGCTACAGCTGAATTAAGGATTAGTCTCTCCCTTGCTATCAAATCCAGTTTTAACATGACTATTCAGATATAACGCTAGGGAAAGCATATGTATGATCTTTCAGTCAGGCATTGCTTTCTAGTCTTTCCACATTTCATTGCTTTTGTTAAAAAATCACTATCTGTAGGTATAGGATTTCAGGTTAGCAAGGTGTTATGTTTATCATATCTTTGCACTCACGCTGCTCTCTCATCTTGATTTGAATCATTTGCATGTGTTTTCTCAGGTTATTTAGTAAATGCAAGGCATCTTGTTGTTGGCATTTCATTCATATCTTTGTTTTCCTATTTCAGTGGGGATAACTTGAGGGGACAACATCGAGTATTGTGGTTAGATTTTGTCTAATATCTTGATGTGATTGGCAGTGTTTTTATTCCATCTCCCAGACTTTCAGCTCCTTAAAGCTTAAGAGGATGACCAAAACAACATAAAAATCCTAATTAAAACCTATTGACAGTTTTTCATCCATCTTCACCATTAAAACAATGTGGAACTGTATTCAGGGCTTTTGTTTGGCCCTTCTTGTCATCATCTAGCTGCTTTACAAATCTTTAGCAAGGCAGTTGTTTCTTAATTGTAGACTCTTCAGCTTTGTTTTTTTTTTATTTTTAAGTAGTTAACAGACTTTTTGTGCTTTAGGACATGAGCCATAAAAAAGTACTTTATTCATAACTATTTACAGGACACTTTTGAACATTCTTTTCTGGTGGTCATTGTATTTTTTTCAATACCACAATGTTCTATGTTTAAATTTGCATGATCTAGAGTTTTTCTTCTCAGTGCTTGGCTCCTGGAAAATTTGACACCCTGCTACCTATGACCCACATCTTCCTAAAAACTCCATTACCACAGCTGTTTTTATTGCATCCATATAGCTAATCCCAATTTTGTGTTGCTTTATTGTTGAAAGTGTTTAGATTTGTGTTTTGTTTCCTTTTTCTTCACCCATTGCCAAAGGTCCCAGAAAATTCCAGATGGAGCTCAATCTCTCCATATCAAATTGCTTTCCCTGTGGATTGGCCTTCACTGATTTGTTGGTATTTTTGTTTATTCAATTAAACATCTTATCTTTGAGTGATTTGTCACAGCAAGCCAACTATCTGAGTGAAGATCATTATGTTTACAGTGTACATACTCTTGTGTTGCCTGTTAGAGGGGAAATAGACAGTCACTTAGTTAGGGATTGGAGACCATTTACTCAGTAATTCTGTTTTGAGACCTTTCATTGAGATTTGTATTTATACTCTTCTTGATGAATTGGTGTCTTCCATGAATTTAGGTTATATTTTGCACAAAATGAGCTTATTTTTTAATGGGGGTTAATGGCAAGCTCATATAAACTTGTTTTGTGTATATGTACAATATTTTTCATCTCAGAGTTTTGCACCTATCATAATTTTGTTTGTATATGTGTGTTTGTTTGTGTGTGTATATATATATATATATATATATATATATATATATATATATATATATTATCTATATATATATAATATATATATACTTATTTAATATATAGACAGCCTATATAAAAATGGTGCGTGTGTGTGTGTGTGCAAATGTTTTAAAGATGGCATAAAAATCTGCAGTAGTTACGTATCTTACATAATGCTACCACTGAATAGGTGACAGAGTTGGATGGTAGGGGTATGTTTGACTGAGGAATATGTTTTGTTTCTTTTCATTATCATTGGGAGTCATTTACAAAACATCAATAATTATTATTTCATATATACAGATAAAAGATATTTAACTTATTCCACGAAAAATTTTTGAATTTTAAGTTAGCATCAGTAATAGGTAGTTATTGATACAGTCTGCTGTTCTGTATTGATTTTCCTGTTGTTTATAAGCATGTCAAGGCCACAAGAGGCTAAGTTATTGGGTAATGCATGCAGTATTTTGTGAAGTGGAAAAGGTGTTCTGTTTTGTCACTGTTACAACAGTACTGTCATCATTATTGTAAAGTAATAGTATGTACTATATCCCCAGGCCAACGAGCTTGGTAAAACTGTTGGCTTTCACAGGGTCAGTAAAGACTTAGTTTTGGGTTTTTGGTGTTTTCAAAAATCTAAAGCGGGGTACCATAATTACCAGTGATAATAATGTTCATGACTATAAAGAAGTCAGTTTTAAAACATGGATTTTCTCTGCTTTGATTTTTTTTATATAACTTGGGTGACATGCTGATTGTAACTTTCCCATGTAAACACTCAAAACTTGGAAAATGTTTTGACAGCTAAGTTAACCTGTTAGTTTTCTAAGCTAACATATCAGGGATCATTTATTTCTTGATATTTGAGCTTTTATTTATTTCCTTATTTTCCATAATTTTTATTTTTACAAGAAAGAGACATACTGAAGGCATAATATAATCAAAGAGTATATTTCAAAGGGTTTTGCTAATATAATCTGGTTAACCCTGCAGTAAAATTCTTGTAAAAGCACATTCAGTACATAATGAGGCTTGACAAGTAGAGTTTGCTGCATCAATCTGTAAACTTCTAATAGGTTTTGTTGATAATTTCTAGGGGCCTTGTACAGTTGACCTTCCGATTCATAGGTTTCAAGTTTTCAACTCTGCTTATTCATGAATTTGTCACCAGTTAAATAATTCAAGTGCAATGTTCTTAGATCTTGTTGCCAATCTGCATTAACCTACAGAAGACTTGCTTCAGCTAGAAATGTCAGGAAAACCAGTAAAAAACTTATCATAAATTTATGTATTCTTTTTTTAATATAGATAAATGTATTATAGAAAGTTATGGACACAAACCACCAACATGTGTAGTCTTGAAAAAAAAAAAAAATATATATATATATATATATATATATATATATATATATATATATATATATATATATATATATATATATATAGTAAGGGTTAATTTACATGGAACACTGTTTTATGTACAGTACTGTAATATAAGTATTATATCTATTACCCCAATAATATAAATTTATTATAAAATTAGCCTTAATGAAGATATTTTGCAAAATTAGAACACAATTTCTCTCTCTCTCTCTCTCTCTCTCTCTCTCTCTCTCTCTCTCTCTCTCTCTCTCTCTCTCTCTCTCTCTCTCTCTCTCTCTCTCTCATTAGGACACTGAATGAACAGTAAAACCTGCTCCTACAGATAAGTGAGCACACAATGTCTCCTCTGATGGGCTAACAAGTCTTTGACACATCCTAATCCTTGTAACTCTCTCTCTCTCTCTCTCTCTCTCTCTCTCTCTCTCTCTCTCTCTCTCTCTCTCTCTCTCTCATTAGGACACTGCAAATGAATAGTAAAACCTGCTCCTACAGATAAGTGAGCACACGATGTCTCCTCGGATGGACTAACAAGTCTTTGAGACATCCTAACCCTTGTAACTCATTGGAACTCCTCAGGTATAAATATCACAATAGGTAGCCAAACCAACAAGGCAAATACCTTAAATTAGTATTTTTCCTCTAAGGAACCTTCATTTGGAAATTTAAGCATCAGGCTCAAAAAAAGTTTTCATAAAAAAAAGTTTAAATGGTTAAAAACTGTGAAAAAAATTATGTAAAGCCACAAAAAAAACAAATAGTACATGGCTTTCATTTGAAAACTTTACAACACCTCAGGAGTGCAATATCCAGCTAGTATGGTTTTAAATATATCTTAGAGGAAGTTAACTGGTTATAGACTAACTAATCAACAGAAAATCATCATCAGTGGGACATCATCTATCAGTAAAAAGAGTTGTGGTGTGTCTCAGAATTCAGTGCTGGGTCT
Organism: Macrobrachium nipponense; assembly: GCF_015104395.2. Taxonomy (NCBI): domain Eukaryota; kingdom Metazoa; phylum Arthropoda; class Malacostraca; order Decapoda; family Palaemonidae; genus Macrobrachium; species Macrobrachium nipponense. The sequence goes on along the minus strand of NC_061110.1, from coordinate 92,241,527 downwards.
GTTGCACCTCAGTATTAACTTAAATGACCTGGACTTTAGGCTGATAAGCAAAATAAGCAAGTTTGTGGATGACAACCCATTGCAAGAAGCCCAGGAGAAAATAGGTGAATGCAGTAAAATGGCTGTAAACAAGAAGACCAAGTGTGTATTACTCTACTTTGCAAGTATACTAGATAAAGGACTGCTAACAGATGAAAGATCTATGAGTCTTGAAAATAAGGCCTAAGAAACACTTGGTTAAATCAGAAGTCAGTTTTTCATTCTTGGGAAAAGGAGACTGTACTAACTTCATATATGTGATGTACTAACTTCATATATGTGATGTACTTGTTAGACCACAGTCCCAGGGTAAGGGAATCGAATAATCAGCAGCAGTACAGGCAAGAGCAAGTTCACCCAGCAATCAGTCAGATACATTGGATACCAATGGGGAGTAGAAAAGCATTGAGTAGAGGTCAGTTGATAGAAACATTCTACATAATCAAAGGTATAAATAACATAAACATCAGGCTTCTGTGTACTATAAGAATAGCCAAACTAGATCAAATTTTTGGCAGTTTAAACTAAAATGTTCAATGCCAGACAGTTGGAACTAAAATGTTCAGTGCCAGGCAGTTGGAACTAAAATATTAGATGCCAGGAACTTGGAACTAAAATATTAGATGCCAGGCAGTTGGAACTAAAATATTAGATGCCAGGCAGTTGGAACTAAAATATTAGATGCCAGGTAGGGAACTAAAATATTAGATGCCAGGCAGTTGGAACTAAAATATTAGATGCCAGGCAGTTGGAACTAAAATGTTTAATGCCAGCATCTGCGGGAACTGCTTCACGTATGAAATAGCCCATTTTTTTAAATACTATATTAAGTTGTGAATAGTACTGCCACAAGTCATTCAAGAAAGAGTAAGTTATTGATGCGTGTGATTATTTATTTATACTGTAATTTTAATCCCTTCAAAGATATTTTACAGAAGTGTCATTTATGTGATGAGGTATACAAACATTTACTCTTCATTTACTCAGCCATCATGTAGGCTATATGAATGCGTATATGCAGTAGTTGTAAACATGTTTACTGTTTATATATATTTTTATAAAGGAATCCTAGGAATCAAAAGTAATGAGGTGTTCTTAGTTCAGCTGACCAGCTCAGTATTACTTGGACCAGTAGTTGCTAATAGCCTAGCCTAGTTTAGGCTATGGTGGTGGAAAAAATACCCCAGTTTTGGTGACCAATATTTATTTGTAGTTTTTCAAATCTGCAGGGTAAGGGGTTGGCACTCCTAACCCTGGTAATTTGAAGGGACATCCATAATTTCCCAAGGGTAATGTACAGATATTTATGTTTATATATTTACAAGATCGTATTTAATTTCACCATTTATATTCATATTCTTTATTGCATTCCAAGCGAGTTTCTCATGTTTTCAATAGATATTTTCACTCTTGCTAATGTTAGCCATGGTTTTATTTTGCAAGGGAAATTGATCAGGTATGAATATGTTTTCTGGGTTGAACAAATTGTTATGAACTATACTGTAATTACCTTCAGGTGAAAGAACCTAAACTTGCCTTAAATGAAAGAGTTCGGTGTTTTAGGAAAGAAAGCTAGCAGGTGATTTGGGGAGTTTTAAATTATTTTAATCTAGAACAGTGAATGGTATGCATGTTTTGTACAGTAGTACTGTTTATTGGGGATTAGTACTTACATATTCTTTTGCATTTTGATATGATTTCTTATTCAATATATGCTTCTCACATACACAGAAAAGGTCCTTGCATATGAACAAAGACCTTTACTTGCAGTTATCAGTGCAAATTGCATAATGTAAATTAGCAAAATAGCTTTTTCTTGTTTTAGTGACTTCCAGTGATAACATAGAGATGTATTGAGTTTTCTTCCTTCAGCTTACCTCTACAAATAGAGAAATAGGTTCTCCTACACTGTGCCACCTGTTCTTGGTAATAATTTCATTGTAAAAACTAGTAACATTACATTCTTTCATCATTACCCAAGACCACAAATAGGACCAAGAAATAAATAAGAAAATTGGGGACCTATACATATATTGAAGCAGTCACACTGTATCATATATAAGTGCTACTACTATACATATCTACACAATTTTATGTAAACATGCACATTACATAAATGAGTACACTAATTAACAATATACTTACGCATATGTATGTATATACGGTATACAGAATTTATATATCTATTCATACATAGCAACATGTGCACACATGTGCATATGTTTATGTACTGTTTAGAAATATTTTGTATGTGTATATTACATATATACTATGTGTATATTCATCCCAAAATTACTATGGTTTCTGTTAAGTTAGCAGACAACTTGACATCTTGTCCCTAAGTTGTGCTACCCATGTACTTAAATATTTTTGATGGAGTGAAATAGATTATTGATAGAATTCATTTTTCATTATTTCTATCCAGTATCCTTTAATTTTTATACTGTAGACATTTACTTCTATATTTGAATGACAAAAGTAATTCAAGCTTAGGATGTTTTATGTTCAGGGTTGTTATAGTGACATAATTGAAGGCTGATCTGTTTTACATATGTAGCACAGCATTAATCCTAAACCCATCATTACATAAGACAGCTTTTTTTTCAAAAGTGAAGCAAAATTGCAGCTTTACGACAACCTGTGCTGCAAGTTCTGCAACAAGCTTTGACATACTGTACAAGTATAAACCTTTCACTGACACTCCATCATCCTAATTCCATAATGCTTTTGACCCATAATAGAATCAACATTATATATATATATTTATATATTTTAAAGGATACTGTATATATATAATGTGATCGGGGAACAGTCATGGTAGTTTTATCTTTCTCTTTTAAAAAATTCCCTCATGACTGTGAATTGAATGTCAGTTCTGACAGTGTTTAATTCACGCATTGCTAATTACCATTCTTGCTACCACCCACAGAGAAGTCGAAGCCGTGAGAGATCTCGTAAAAGGCCACACCATCATGCAGAGAGGTGAGGATCACTTGTCTTCAGGATATGACCTCTTTCTTAGATTAACCCTTGCTATGCTACTGTATACATAATTGCCCATTGAAATTCATTTGATGTCAGATTTAGTTACAACTGCTCCAATTCTGCAAGTATGAATTATGTAAAGCTTCAGATATTGTAGAATTAGCAGTGCTGTATGTGTATGTTGATGTACAGGTATTGTAAAGATATATGAAGCTTTCTGTAGAAACCAATTTTACAAATTCCACTTTGTACTTTCAATACTGTTAGAAACCTTATTATTGTTCTGTTCTTTGTTTGCTAATACAAAATATGTATCAGTTATTTGCTTGTCTTTTCATTTTGTCACAGCAGAAATTCATGCCTTGTATTATTTACACAATAAAAATGTTTCTGTTTGTTTTTAATTTTATTTGTTAATTTTTCCTTCTTTGTTGTCAGCTTGCACTTGAATTTTGCAGTATGTTATGTACAAGAAACCAAGGAGCGGATGTTTAGTTGTTGATCAGAAATTCACATGGCCCAAGTCTGAATGTTTCATAACAGAATACAGAGACTGTTATGGTAGGCTGTTTGACACTGCATGAACCAACATTGTCAGCACCAAATTTGCATGCTTAATAGTCTTTATGAAGAATTTAAAGTCTTTTTTAATTATCACTATGAGGTATAGGATTGAATTATCACTCTTGATTATGGGAATCAGTTAAAGATAGGATTTTTCAGCAGCAACGTACAGCAAGTAGTTTCAAGTTTAAAATATCAATATATTTTATTCTTTCATTGTACTGTGTGAATTTTAATATGGAATTCCACTACATTTCAACAGTTGATTACATGTGTATGCATACTGTATAGAGTATGTATGCTTATTGTGCTGAAGGTCCAGTATTTTAATTTTTCAAAATGCTGGGCTTTCCAATCAAGTCTTGATTACTGTAGTATGTCATATTTTATAGTTACTTAAAACTAACTTAAAGTATCTTTTAAATTTACAATATTTTTAGAGGTGTGTAAAGAAGGTAGAGTTAATTAAAATTTATATGTAGAAAATAAAAGTTGCCCATAATACTGAGCTTTGAGAATATGCAAAATATTCACTCAATCAGACTTCCTGTCCACAGTATTAGTAGCATTCCAGGATTTTTTTTTTTTACTTCGGTTAGTTGAATGAAAACATGATAACTTATAGTACAGTAGTAGGTCATAGTATTCTTTGCCTCTTCTCAAAGAAAAAGCAACATTTGCAGCTCAAGGTTAGTAAAAAAATTTTGTTATAAATATTGTAAGTTTCTTATAAAAAAATATCGGCTGAAATAGTTTTATGCAGTTAAATCTGTTTTAATATGTAAGCAAATGTAGAGTTTATATTTAAGTATTTTGTTTGTAAAATATCAATGAAATTGTTGTAAGGTATAAGTAGTTATTTAAGTATGTTAATCCAAATACTTGCTCTCCAGCTCCCCTGAAGCTCCACGATCTCGTACGAAGAAGCAACACTGTTCTGACGTCGACTCCTCACCAGATAGGTGTAATGCACGACAACAGGATGACGATTCCCCAAGTCAACACACTGTTAAGGACAGTCCAAGGGACAATACCAAGAATAAAGAAATCCATAAAGATCCATTGCATACTACTGGAGATGGCCAAGACCGAGAACAAGTTGAAGACCCTAACACAAAAAGTACTTGCAGGAACCGGAATGGGAGTGGTGAACCTGATGTTGATACTCCTCCTAAGGGGGCATCTTTACCAGAAATCAGTGGAAATTTGGAATTTGAGCTTAATAAAAATCAGAATCAAGAGGTGGAATTTAGTGAAAAGTCCACCGTTAGTGAGCTGAACATCTCACCATCAGCAGATTCTCATATAAATGCAAATGTTGAGAGGATAAAACAAAATCCTGAAGGTCTCCCAATAGTAAAGTCACCCCCTGGCATTCCATCCAAGCAAAAGCTACAAGAAACTAAAAAGCTGAGTCCTATTGGATGCATATCAATTCCTTTGCCAAAGCTAGGAATACCAAACAAGATCAACCCAAAATGGAATGACACCTCAAAAAAATTAGCTGAAGTATCTACTATGCGCAGTAGTGCATCACAAGAGCCGAATCTTCCACAAAATGGGCGACACATAGAAGGGCTAGTAACCACAAAATCACCAGGACCACACTCAAGGTAAATCATTGTTGGAAATGATTGATGAATTTAATTTCACTGCTTTGTGATTTTTGTATCAGATATGAAACTAAGTGATTACATATTTGCCTTTTGTTACAAAAACTAAAGATGAGAACAAAGAGCTGTGTTAAATTAAATTTTACATGAAGTTTTATTCTTTATTTTTCATAGTGGCATAGCAGTTAGCTCACCAGCACATAGTCGATACTCACGGAGTTCTAGCAGAGGTCGATCATCTTCAAGAAGCTCTCGTAGTTCACGATCACCATCTTCATCTCAGTCTCGTTCACCTTCTCGTCATTCTCGCTCTCCAGCTTCTAGGTCGAGATCTCCCAGGTATTTATGCCTTTAAATCTAAAAATGTTTGTACAGTCATACCCCTACATACGAAAGTCCCTACATACGAAAAATCCAGGTAACGAAGGCAAAGACAAAGATTTTTTTCTTCTGTGTACGAAAATAATTCAGGTCACGAAAGGGTGTACTGTAAAGTCTGAGATTCGCCCGGGCCGCCAAGAACAATTTCAAAACTTGTGCGCTGCCAACTCGCTAGACTTGCCACCATTCCCGCTCTCCCGTTGGTTCCTGATGCTAGTTACTGCCATAAGATCCTGCTCTCCTATTGGTCAGCATCTATCCCATCATGCATCTACGTAAGGGAGTTCCTCAACCATTTCGTTTTGGCAGCGTTATCGTACACACGTAGAATTCGTTCATTCACGTAGATTTCGTTCGTTAACGTAAATTCTTGTTAGTGATTTCATTTTCGTTGTACTGTAAGTTACTTTATCGTGTTGTGTGTGAACTTAATTACTTACGTTTTTAGCCATGGGTCCCAAGAATGTTGCTGAAGTTCACGGAAAGAAGAGGATGCTTTCTATAGAGACGAAAAAAAGAAATTTAATTTTTAGTTTTTCATAAAGTTAAGTGTTAATGTTTTCTGCCATTTGTTAATGTATTTCGTAAAGTTTAAAGTTAATGTTTTCTGCCATTTTTTTATGTTTCGTAAAGTTTAAATGTTCATGTTTTCTGCCGTTTGTCCTCCTCCTCTGTAGCCACTTTCGGACATCGCCTTACTCGAAAGGTAAGGTTCCACATTTTACTACATACATACGTACGTGTACACACAGTATTTCTTGTACCCTGTACACTAATACGTACACTTTATTTACAGGTACAGTAACGGTTAGGTTAGGCATTGAATGGTCCAAATTGTTGTATTTCATTGTTTATTGGTCAATTTAGCTTTATTATAAAATTTACTGTGGTGTTTTTGTAGGGCTTGGAACGAATTAGGCAATTTACATGTAAAACGTAGCTTCAGAACTGATTAATTTCGTAACCTGAGGCACTACTGTATGTTGTTAAGTAGTTTTACTGGATTACCCATTGATACACAAACCTTGATACAACTTATGACTTCTGCTTTTTATTACATAGTTTACCTTCCAGGTCTCGGTCTCCTCATTCCCGGTCCCGGTCCCAGTCTTGTTCTCGTTCACGGTCCCCAAGATCAAGATCGAGATCATACACATATTCCAGATCCAGGTCACGCTCTAGGTCGAGATCAAGGAGGAGTAGGTCTCGTTCTAGGTCTCGCTCTTACGGACATTACAGTCGCTCTGTATCCAGATCTCGATCTAGAACTAGGACTAGATCTCGTTCACGGTCTCACTCAATTCCCAGAAGGAGAGGTTCACCATCTTTCTTAGATAAAAGAAGAATAACAAGGTGAGTCTTAATCCTAGTGCTGTAGTTTGATGGGAAAAATACAGTTTCCTATGTTTAAAATAAGAGCAGTTCATTTTGTTTATTTAGCACTAGATTTGATAAAGCTTCATCAGTAATAAGAAATTAGAATTTACTATAGTAATGCTTTGTTTATTCAAATGTATGAATGTATGCTTGTTTTTATTTTTTATTTATAGCCTTCCATTTTATAATTGCTTAAAATCAGTTTTTATTTTTTTCATAAAGTCTTATTTCTTTTACCTGCACCATACTGTACTTAAGCTATACTTGTTTAGATTTATGTTGTAGTTTTTAGTACAGCACATGTAAATACAATATGAGCAACCAATACAATTTTTAGGACATTTTGATAAATAAAATATATTTTTTAACATTTTTTACTGTTGAAGCATGTGTTACATACATATTACTTCATGCAATGGATAATGATCTGTAGTTCACTACAGTTCCAATGTATGTTTTATTTTTGGTTTACCATACTCTAGAGGATATGGTGAGTTCATACATTGTCTGCTCTATTAATTTTTTTAGCATAAAGTGTATGTGTACCCCCAAAGTCTAAACAATAGCTCTGGAGTAATTCAAGAATGCATGAGTGCTACATTTTATTAACTAAGTCATAAATTATTTTAATATTTTTTTATATGGTGAAAAAATTTCAAACTATCTTCACCTTCCACCTTGAGCAGCCATCTTCAGTCCCTACGAGTACATTTGGCTTTGTCCCCGGTGGACACCAAGGATGGTTAAGTCCCTTATCTTTTGATTTAGTTCTTTGGTCAAATGGTTGTTACATGAAGTAGGTTCATGTACCCCCAGGTACAATTTTACTTACTTATCACCTGTTGCTTCTCAGCCTTTTAGTTCAAAATGTGAATTACTTCTTGCCTACTGTAACTATTACTACCTTATTCCTTTGCATACAGTTTCTCATTCTTTCTTGGATTTTGAGGACTAAAGGTACTTGTGACAATCAAGGAGTCACTAACAAACCAATGTTTTCCACAAAAGCACCCAAAGTTGACATTAGTACTAAGATATCTAAAGAACATACTTAAAAAATTTTAACGACACTAGGAACCAATTCCCACATATCCACCCCGAACCCTACCATACAGAAATGAAGAGGCATAAGTGGAGGCCTAATCCATTTGTTGAGAATGAGAATACGAGTATTAAATCGAGTATTGAATGAATACAATCAACCCTTTTAATTATCATAGTGAGCAAACTGGAAAGAACCCCATGAATCTTCCCGAAAGTATCAACCCTTTACAGGGGTAGAGTTGTCAGTGCACCTCTCTCCAATGGTGCACTAGAGTCATTACTTAAGGTTCTTTGCAGCGTCCCTTCAGCCCCTAGCTGCAACTCCTTAAGTTATAAGAATGTCTCTTGGGTTTAATCATAATCCAGTGGTAGACACTCCCATCACGGTTGTACCATTATCTCATCTCAAAATATGAACCTCAATCTAAGCCAAGATACTTTTTCCTATTTTATGAAGTTCATTTTGATGAGTGCAGAAAAATCTGATCTTATTAGAATGAGAAAGTATTACAACATTCCAATCCCAAGTGGTGAAAATAGATTCTACTGATTCCAAAACCTCCTAGCTTGTTACATGTCTACAACTGAAGACTGTGAACATTCCATGTTGAAGTGATGTTGCTTCTACTGGCAAGTTTTTTTTTAAGGGAGGTCTAGAAGGAAGAAGGAATTTAAATTATATAAAAATTATTTGCTGTGTAAAGGTTTTTTGATAGAGATTGTAAGGATCTACTTCGAGATAGTTTAGAAAGTTTCATTTATTCCTGTCCAAAATTTAGAAATGCTGAAAAAACACACGCACACACTCTCTCTTTGCCAACAAACTGTGACAAACTATTTTTTTTCCAGGCAGTACACAGTACTATACTTTACTGAAGCTTAAGTTGTTACTTTCTTAGGTTAGTATCTTATTTTTATTTTTGTAGTTTGAATGCTTGGAATGCTGGAATGCTTCTTTGTTCAGTACAGTTTGTTTCGCCATTTGACTTATGTATTTCACGAAAGGTGAGTGGTGTCCCTTTTGAAGATGAAATAAATTTTAATTAGAAATTTGAGCAAGTTTTCACATTTATTTTCAATTTGGTGAAATACTTCATTGTTGATTACACTGAATAATAACATTTCTTTGAGTTGCATGATGTATTGGAGCTAACACACTGTAATATATAATATCACTAACATCTGCTGGACGGGAAAAAAAAGGATGAGGGATCAATGTAATGACTAATCATAATCATGGTTAATGTGCTGCAAAGCTAATTAATGCAGTGTATACTGTAGTATATTACTAACAATATTAATATAACTAACTGCACTAATTATGGGTACAGCGCAAGGAAACGACCAGTTCCTTACCATCGGCCAACCCCTCCTCCTTCCCCTTCTTCATCTGAATCGTCTTTGTGGTCGCGGAGCCGAAGTCGCAGCAGAACTCGTAGTAGATCGTGGAGTCGCATTCGTTCTCCTTCATACAGTAGGTAATTAATGAGAACATTATCAGAAATATGCAAGACATGCTTAAGTAAGTGATTGCTTATTGGTTCAGAAAATGTTTATTGTTTGAAGTTGCTGAATATAGAGATTAATAATCTAGGATCATAATTCTTTTGCAAAAGACATTTGTTTTTATACAATCTTGCCTTCATCCTGTAGAAGCAGTCATAGAATATCTGTAAAAAAAAAAGTTTGATGTATGAAATTACTTTATAAGTTGCCTTGATTTTCAATCTTGTACACATTACTGTAGTGTAATGTAGTTTATACAATGCAGTACATTAATTTTCAAGATTATAAGATTGGAAAATGATGGGCTTACTTTTTTCTGTTAATGTTCAATAAGTTACCCTGCTGAATGATGAGATGTTAATTTAAAAGCCTCTGTGTGTTAGCGTGGCAGTGTTCATCCTATACTTGTCAGCAAGTATATGTACGTATTGTGTTTATTTGCTCTAGTCAGTTCCAGTGAATATTGTTTTCATATTGCTGAGTACATTATTGATGTAACCTCTATAGTCATGTTTAAGACACTTTCTATTACAGATCTGGGTTTTCAACTTGATCATCTTTATTTTATAAAATTTTAAGTAAATTTTGGCCTTTTTCAATGAAAAAAAGAAAACGACCACTTTGTAAATTGGATTGCCAACCACCTGTGAGGAATAGAATGTGTCTTCAAGTACAGCTTGTCCTTTTGGTAAAATACTCATATGCAGTGGTACATGTAGAGGTCATGCATATAATTCCTCTGATTGGAATTTTCATAAGGAGATTAAAAAAATAAAAATCTAAGAGCAAGAAGACACTGATAATTCTACATACATCAGGCATGTGAACCAGTGTATCCAGCTGTCTTTTGGTGATGCTAAATGTCAGGAATTAGCACATAAGACAGAAATGCCTTGACTTCCCCAACGTAAATACTGTAGAACAGTTCTTGTCAATGGATCTCATTTCCCTTTGACAAAATAGCAATAACATAGGAGATACAGCATAGCATCCTTTCATCACTGTTTCAGCTAGTCGCCAACATTTGTTTGCATCAAGTTTTCCCTGTTTATTTTTTGTGTGACTGCAAGTTTATCTGTACTAGAAAAACTGTATTTCGTCCAAAAAAACAAAGTTTTGCAATAGCAAGGAAAGTTGTATACTTGAGACATTTCTTTACAAGTTAGAAAACATTATTTTAAATCACTGTTGTCATAGTATGTAGTTTTGAGCATCAAGTATGTACTTATAGTTGGAACATGCATTTCAAAAGTTAAAATGGACTGTTGCATATGTCTACATCCAGGTTTGCCAACATACTTTTCTGTCAGCATTTTACTGCTTTGTAAAGGAAATATGTAGAGCAATTCATATTTAATGATGTTAGACATTTCTCAGCGTTCTAAAAGATTCATATCTTTTGTGAGATATGGCATTAAATGCAAACACATAAGAAAAAAAAGATTTAATTTTGATGAGCACAAATTACAAAATTTGAGCATACAAAAATAAAGAATGTACATATTCATAATGAAAATAAATTTTTTACAGCATGGTTTAACATAGCAAAATATACTTGAAGTATAATGCAAGTAGTAGAAGGATTAAACACTAAAATAGAAGCAGCATGACTAAGCACTGTCCTAATTACAACTTTTTTAAAGCACATTTTCAGCCAGAAATAATAAAATTATTTGATGCAAAACATCTTTGAGAGCGTTCAGTTGTTCTGAAGAATGTTTTTCAAATTAACGTACTACTATAGTACTGTTGCAGCCAGATCTAGTAATCGATTTAATTTAACCCAACCCTTATATACCTTGTATTTATTTACTATGAGCAGTCAAACATAAAATAATATTTTGTAATGTTTCTCAAGTTAAATCACTCGGATTACTAGTTTATTGTATTATTATTATTATATTACATTGTTGTTGTTACACATTATATGACCTCTTTGTAACTATTTAATACATATGGCAAATTTACAGGAAAAAATCATAGTACCTGTTTTTCATCAGCAGTGCAAAACAGTAATGTTTGACAGGAGCTTTAATTGTGCTACAAGCTTCACAACATGATTTTGAGGAATCCTTATTTGCAGACAGGGACTCTTTTATATATATATATATATTTTTTCTTATCAGAATTTGTACACTGTAAACCTTTTAAAAATTATGTACACCATATTTCTTGATTTGTGCAGTAATTTGACCTGGAGGTATGTTGACATTGGCTGTGTAAAATGCAAAGTCCCGCAAAACTCGTCCCTCAACAAAACTTTGAAAGATAAAGATATAAGTATTTTCAGCATCTTGCTAATATTTCCATCCCTCATGTTAGCTATCCTGTGCATTGGGCATTTAAGTCTTTTTAGCCGGAAAGATGTTAAGAGGTACTTCATCAAAACATTACTCAACATCATTGTAAAAGACTAGATTACTTCATAGAGAACTTTTCATTCCTTTCAGTTATTTCTTTATATATCCATTTTTTTGTAGCATCATCATCATCATCAATTTTTCATTATTGGTTTCATTGTCATCATGTTAAATTTCATTTTTATACCAAACTGAAGAGACTATATTAGACAATTTGTTGAAAACCCATTTCAAAATGTAATTCTTCAATGAGTTTACGATAATTTTGTCTTTGATTGAGTTTGCTGATTTATGTTGTTCTCGTTTTACAGAATTCATTCGGGAAATAATTTAACTCAGGCCCCTTATATTAGTAGTTGTTCTTATCATCAAAATATTTTCAGTCATTAATGTTCACTTTACAAAGTCATTCCAATAAATACTTTGAATTTTCTAGTCTGTTCAGACCATTGACCACCATTACCAGTATTTTTAAATTGTATATATCTCAGACCATTAGGATTAACTGTGATTATTGCTAAATTATTAGTGATTATTGCTAAATTATAGTGCTTAGCTTTCATTTTTCTAGCCTTTATCTATGCACTATTTTACTTTTTATATTTTTCTCTTTAATCTTTGATTACTGACTTTTGTAAACTTATTAAAAGATAGCTTCTTGCTTAATTCTGATATGCATATCATACATAAGTTTAAAATACTGTTGCTTTCAAATAAAATTCTCACTCATCTGTAAATACTAATTTCTATATGTATTGCTTGTCTTGTGATTATGAATGTTTATTTCTTGCTGTTGCAGTTTTAGTTGTACAGATAAATATGATGGGAATATTGGAAACAACATATTTTCTGCGGTCTAATATATATTTAAAAACTAAAACATTTACATTGGTTTTTATAGGGCTCTGTCACAGGCAGATTAAGGCTTGTTCTATTAGTATCGAATAGGTTTGGTTTGGCAATCCAGCTAACATAACTTTCTTACAATATTGCTAACAGCTGTCACAGATTTAGCATCTTATTTGAAATTTTATTTCAGCCATAAATATTGTAACTATTTGTTCTTACATTAGTTTTGTGGCCTATGGCAGTAACAATTTGTAAGTGGTCATGAATTAGACAGTTGTTAGTTATGTATTTACTTGGTAGGCCATATGAAACTTGGCTTTTAGTTATGTGGCCACCTTTGACCTATAGGGTGAGCTTGTTAATAAATTTCTTCTTAATTTAGGCACAGTAATTGTATGTTGCTCAGTTGTTGTATGGTGCCATGAAACTTTTTTTATGTAGATAAAAATTAAAATCATAGTTGGTCAGAATTTACGTACAGGTAAAAATGAAACTCGTAGATGGTCAGAGATGTCTCTAGTCTTATTTTTTTTATTAGTTCATGGAACTCAAGTATACATATATCTAGTCATTTTTCAGTCTGACGAATTGGCATTAATTGCAAGTGCTCCCATTGTATCCATCTTTTTACTTCTTAAAACAGTTTTCATAGAAAATTCATGAAATGTGCTGATATGTATTGTTACATGGGTTGAATGCTACAATCACTTTTGCCCTTAATTGCTTAGTAAATATTTCTTTTGTATAACAGCAGGTAGTTGTTGAATTCTGGTTAATTTCATATTTGGAAAAAAGGCATACTTAAATAGTTGTGAGAAAAATTTAGAAGCAAAATGAATAGAAATGTGCCGAAGTAACATATCATTTTCTAACCACAATATTAACCTATATCTTTCATGGTAAGAATGGGAGGACATGCTGTTAGTGGTTCCTTTTCTGTATTTCCCTGAGGTTGCATATATTGTCCAAGTAAATCTTTTGAGAGTGCAATACATTTTAGTCACAAAAGCAGTTTTTAAGATTTTTCAAATAATTTAATTTGACTCTATGACAGTATGCACCACAGCAAGTGATAGCTGATAGCCAACATCAGTACAAACGGTTGATTGAACTTTTGACTTGTATAGAGTTGAATGCTCTTTGTGATATTGTTCTTTGTATTAGCTCTAGAAGAGTATCAGATCCCATTGTTCTACCAAGAATACTTAATTAAAAATACTCAGTTTACACCTTGGTGCAATATTTGTATAGTATTAGGTATTAAGATTCAACCCCTCATGTAAGGTGAAGAGAATCTCTTTTCTTCTTTTTAGAATTACATTTAAATTGTCTTTTCTGTGTTACAGCATTTATGTATCAAAATGAAACCAAAGCGTTGTTGTACTTAATATGCATTTCCTATAAAACCTAATTTATTATTAATTTATTCATAATTTATTTCACAGCTCATAATATATTAATATTTATTGTGTAGAATTTGTACTGTACTTTGTAGTATCTTTCTTATTTACTTGCCCTCATTGTGGAGTGGCAATGTTTTTGTATCATTAGCTATTTATACTTGATGCATTTAATTTCAATTTTCCATTTGTCAGTTAACATTCAGATAAAAGTGCAATTCTTTAGAAATTCTGTTGCCTTTCAATTAGGTATCTTGTGAATAAAAGCCTTAAACTCAATCATAGTATTTAAATAGAAAAACTCCTCAATTAGATTAATCTCATAGTTCAGTTGGCAAATCTGCTATACTGAGCATCCCATGTAATAGCTGCACAGTGCAACTGAAAATTACAATGAACGATTATGATTTCTTCTCAATTAATGAAATCATTCTACTGATCTTACTTGGCATAATAGCTAAGGCTACTCTCTTTACCAGCACTAAGAAAGAGTAGAAATCATGCAATGGTTTGGTTAAAATCATTTATGACAATACAGTACTAATTTAAATGTTAGTGGTTTAACATACCTGTACAGTTTTAAAAATATTTGTTTCAATTAAAACCCTTTCAAAAGCAGTACAATGCAGTACAGTAAAATTACATAATCTAATTAGTAGCTGATTCATGTTTGCATACAGTAAAGACTTAAATTTTAATTTTAATACTAGTGCAAATGTATTTATTTGTAGAATGAATACATACAGTATATAAATTTTTTTTTCAACATATTTGTTTCATAATACTGTACTGCACTGCTAACCTTGTTTCTAAGTTTGGTATGGCACTGCAGGAAATAGCATTAAGTTTATACATTTATACATGGGCAGTTTCATTCTTAGTAATAATGTACTGTAAGCCCAAAATAAACATATAAACTACACTTATCACATATGGTTGCCTTTGAAGATGTTTTAAAACTAAATTAGCACTAAAATTACCAGCCATTACTGCAGTTGCATTTCCATAAAAAAATTTAGTCTTTTGGAAGATAGGACATTTTAAGTCCTTTTTTATCTTTCTTTTTCAAGTACAGATGTCATTTTCTACCTGTTGTGGATCATCTCATAAATTATGTTGTAAACCAAAGCACAACACTGACCTCAATAATCTTTATGTTATGTCCTTCATTTGTAGAGATGCAAAATTTCCATTAGAATATAGAAAATGAAGTAAGATTTGTTTTCCTTCACTGGTCCTATTGCATTTATCTGCTACTTTGTTAGTTTTAGTAAGAGCCAAAGTTTTACTTGTAATGCTTATTCATTTAGTTTATAGTTTCTTTTATTTATCATCATTATTATTTGGAGGGAGTCCCTCGTATAGGGGAGTATTATTGAAATCACATGATGTTACAAACCTTGAAAAATATTTGTCAAATATCCAGAGACCCTTCAAAAGTTCTCTAGAACACCAAACCACAGAATAACAAAAAACTAATACCAACAAGCCAACTGCATCTCAGTTAAGACCAAAAATATATGAATATATACTAAAAATAATGGAAGAGAAAATTACTCTGTTCCCAATCTTAGTTATTAGCAAGATGTAGGTGAAGAAAACTAAAGCAACGATCAAGATGGTATTAAAACCAAACTCTAAATGTAATTAAGAGTGATAATAAAAGTGTTTCTAGTATCCTGTTAAGTAGGGAGTCTCTAGGAACAGTTACCTAGAATCAACTCATACCTTGGTCATAGTAAATTCCTCTTATCTAAATTTAAATTAACTAGCCTTTCCTACCTTCTACTCACTCTTTCAAGTTTCTTACCCGTATGGATGAATCATGAGCTCATGACTAATGAGCAACTATGACTACATTTTGATCAATCTTGAAACACTCCAGGAGGGTAAGGTTGGACAGAATGCCTCCCCACCTTTAGAACTGGAGTAGCTGACAAAGTCAAGTGAGGCGAGTGTCTAATGCAAAGTTCAATTCCTAGTACTGGATCCAATCTCAACAACAGACAGCTTTCCAAGCTCTAGAAGCCTTGCATATATCTGGGTATAAAACCTCGGGTGGCCCATATGAGAGAGGTCCATTCCTACTTTAATTGAGGCTTCATATATCTCTGTAAAACTTACATGTAGTCCACTGCATTCTAACAGCTTACATACTTCATCAAGAACAATATTAGGAAGATAGTTGGTATTCTATTTGAAAGAAAATGCACTTCCTGAATTTGTTAAAATCTCAAAGTGTAGGCGTTAAAATAAAATTCCTGATATGGTAGGCATGGAAAACACATGGACAAATATTATATTGAGTACTACTATAAATACATCAAAGACTGACGACTATCATGCAATTACAAACAAACAAAAGGAAAACTCAAATTAGAACCAATCTTGATTAATTTCATTCCCATTTTAGGACTGAAAATTGCCAAGATTTTTGGCATTGGACAAAAATCTCACCAAAACTTTAAAATTATGTTAAACAGAAATCTTACAAAAGAAATATTTACATACACAAAGAAAAAAGAAAGCTCCTTTTGACTATACATTCAACAAAACTATAGACAATGTTAACCCTCTTACGCCGAAGCCCTAAAAATCAAAACCTCTCCCGTATGCCGAGGCAGGTTTGGAGTGAGCGCGGAAGCGGAAAAAATAATTTTTTCAAGAAATCACAGCGCACTTAGTTTTGAAGATTAAGAGTTCATTTTTGGGTCATTTTTTTGTCATTGCCTGAAGTTTAGTATGCAACCCTCAGAAATGAAAAAAAAATCATTATCATATGTTAATAATGCGATATATGATAGCAAAAAAAAAAATTGTCATACATAATTGTATTCAAATCGCGCTGTGCGAAACAAGGTTAAGGCTAACAAGTTACTTTTTTGTTGTTGTATTATACACTAAATTGCAATCATTTTGATATATAATACATTGTAAAACGATAAAAGCAACACCGAAAAAATATTATCACAAAATGATGCACGAAATCGTAACGTGCGGACGTAAACAAATATTTTTTTCAAAAATTCACCATAAATCTAAATATTGTTCTAGAGACTTCCAATTTGTTTCAAAATGAAGAAAAATGATTGAATATTACGATAATGTAAGAGTTTTAGATTAGAATTGCAGATTTTGATTATTTCGGACGAGTTAAATTTCACCAAATGTCGAAATTTTTATATATTTTTTTTATATGCAAATATTTCGGAAATTAAAAAAGCTACAACCTTCAATTAGTTAATATTAGGGTAATGCGACGTACGCATTTCAGAGATTTTCGGCCACGAATCGGCGCGCGGAGGGAAAGAAAGTTATTTTTAAAAATTCACCATAAATCTAAATATTGTGCTAGACACTTCGAATTTGTTTCAAAATGAAGATAAATGACTGTATATTGCTAGATTGTAAGAGTTTTAGCTTACAATTGTATTTTTCAACTATTTCGGTAAAGTCAAAGTTGACCGAACATGGTTTTTTTTCTATTTATCGTATTTATATGCAAATATTTCGAAAAAGAGAAAAGCTACAACCTTCAATCATTTATTTTTGTATTCTACATAAAATTGCGCACATTTTCATATATAAAACTTTATGTAATGGCTAATTTTAAATGGTGCAAACATTTCGACGTAAGGAATTTTTTTTTTTTTTTTATAAATTCACTATAAATCGAAATATTGTGCTAGAGACTTCCCATTTGTTGCAAAATGAAGGTAAATGATTGAATATTGCTAGAATATAAGAGTTTTAGCTTACAATTGCGTTTTTCAACCATTTCGGTAGAGTCAAAGTTGGCCGAAGGTTGAAATTTTTGCACTTATCGTTATTTATATAAAAATATTTCAAAACTGATAAAAGTTACAACCATGGGTTGTTTTTAGTTGTATTGTGCATGAAATTGCACACATTTCCATATATAAAACTTTATGTAACAGCAAATTTAAAATGGTGCAAACATTAGGACAATCGCACGAAAAAATTTATCGGAAGAGTTACCGCGCGGATGCAAGGAAAAAGTTTTTTCATAAATTCACCATCAATCGAAATATTGTGCTAGACGTTCAATTTGTTGCAAAATGAAGGCAAATGATTGAATGTTACTAGAATATAAGATTTTTAGCTTAAAATTGCGTTTTTCAACCATATCGGTAGAGTCAAAGTTGACCGAAGGTTGAAATTTTGGCAATTATCGTTATGTATATGAAAATATTTCAAAACTGATAAAAGCTACAATCATGAGTATTTTTTATTGTATTTTGCATGTAATTGCGCACATTTTCGTATATAATACTCCATGTAACAGATATTTTAAAATGGTGCAAAAATTATGTCAAAGTGACGAAAGAATTTTTGAGATATGTCACTGATACTTTTTAATGCGATCAGAAAGAAATTCGCGCTTGCGCGCCTGCGTAACGATTGTAAACAAAAGAACGCCTTAATCCGTGAACTCCCAGCATCCCCCAAGGCGCGTGATTCAAAAGTTTTTGGCTGGTAGGCCTATAAGTATTTTCCCGCGAATTTAAAAAAAACATTTTTGAGTCGACGTATAATACGTCCAATCAGCATACGAGAGACATTTTGACTCGACGTTTAATACGCCCAATTGGCGTAAGAGGGTTAATGGCAAAAATTATAGTTAATAAGGTTACAAAAAATATTAATAATAATGGTAGCAACTGTACATACTGCTGACCTTGTGATTATACAACACTAATTTGTACTGACTCAACACTAACTTGTGTTGATTAGTCTAGATCATCATCATGAATCAACACCAAACAAAAAGTACCACAAGATGAAAAAGGCATGTCTATGAGAGAGAAAAATTTACAACAGACAATAAAGGGATCTAATTTGCCAACCATAAAATTTACATACAAAATTGCAGATAACCAAAACACTTGAAGGAGCAAAGGGAATGATAATCAAACAATGCAGTAAACTACTACAGGAATCCCAGGGGAAATAATAAACAAACTTATATATTTGGAATAAATATCAACTCATATATAAAATCTTCATCTCCCTGTAAGCAGATGATTCTACAAATTATGAAAAGATAAGGACTCAGAAGAAAATAGTAACATAACATGTAATCAGAGGTCTTCCAATAGTGTTTAAAAAAAAAAAAAACTAAATGTATCAGTAAGACCTAAAATATATGAAAAAACAGAAGTAATACAGTAATGACCAAAAATATATTAAAACCCTAAAAAAGTATAAGAAGAAATAACACTGTACCCAGTCAGCGACAAAGGATGTGGTAAGACATAAAAACGGCAAGACAATGAAAATCAAATACTAAACAGTAATGAAGCAAAAGTAAATCGCATAGTATGCCATGTTTCATAAATCACCACCAATGCGAGATATTCAATTAGCACCTAATGGGCATAAAATTATTAAAATACAGTACTCCACAGCTCTCATGAAATTATTAAAATACAACACAGTCCTCATGAAATTATCAAAATACACCAGTAATCATAAAATTATTAAAATACCCAAATTCCTCTTGAAATGATTAAAACACACCGTAGTCCTCAATGTGGATTAAAAATATTTCATAAAAAAATTAAATACACTTCCCAACATCAATTAACAATCTGCAAATAAAGTAGTCACCAAGTTTAATAACAGAACATGAAATATAAATTCCATAAATAAACTGCACATACAGTAATACCTCAATCTTACGACATTTGAGATGCGCAAATTCACAATAGTGTGAACTTTTCATTGGAACCTAACTAATTACCATACGCAAGTATTTCACAGACATGCTAACACAAATGCAATGTTTTCAAACCCAGGAGAAACCCTGCAAGTGTTTTGTTTAATTTTTTTATGTAATTTATAAGTTTTCAAGATTTTATTTGTAAATTGAATAACATTAACTAATAAAAATAATAATTCTCTCTCTCTCTTTAACTGAGATGAGAGAATTTTTACGGTGTAGTATGTACTGTTCATTAATATTTTCAAATATTAATAATAGTAAAACAGTAATTACAAAATTCGTATGTGACTATTTTAAAGAAATAACCTTTCAATTTCACTTTTAAGTGAGAACAACTCTTCTCTATCTCTCTCTTACCGAGAGAATTTTTATGGTACATCCACTATATGTTTATTAATATTTTTAAATATCAATAATAATAATATAACTCCACCAGAAGCTCCCAAGTCCAGAGTTGTCAAATATATCAAGTAATGTGACAGGAGGAAGAGGATTGTTGATTAACAATCAATAATTTTTACTTAATTCTCTCTCTCTCTCTCCATAGTATGTAATCTTCACACACTCCTATATTTTTACCATTTATTTATTCCTTTAAGGGTAATGTATTAAGTTAACTTTTAAATGAAATTACAGTAACTTTAATTTCATTTAAAAGTTAGCTTAATATTTAGGGAGCATGATTAGGGTCATATTTAGTATTGAAACTAGAAGCCTGCATTAATTAGCATTTTTAGAGACTGTGTCAAACTTTCGCTAAAATTCCATTTGTGTGAGGGGTCTGGAACCTAACCTCACATAAGTTTGGGGTATTACTGTATGCACACACACACACACACACACACACACACACAAAAACAGCAATATTGGGACAGAATATCCATATAGGGATGACACTAGAAAGAAAAATAGATTAAGAGGATGTACCACTGTGTGTATTCTTAAAAATATAAAAATTCAAATTTCTTATACATATATAAGACTAGTATTTTGAGCAACATACAATATAAAAATTTCAGCTTCCTAACATGTATGGTTTTAGTGTAAAATAAAAATTAACAATACTGGAAAAAAGGTTTTGTGAATCCCAAGATATCCCACTGATTTTTTAACTGAATAATCCTTATAACAGCAAATATAAATGATCAATTACAATTTGAACTTTTTATTTGCATGCTACAAAAAATATATAATCTCAATTATATTAAGCTCTTATGAAATACATAAATACGTACTGGCTATATATATACATATTAATTTTAATTTTTGCAATAATATACCTGCCTTGATAACTGGATGAAAATTAAAGATTAAAAAAACTATTTAGCAGAGAACAAAAAATTTTTTCAAGATGCAGGCTGTAACACCTCACAATAAAGCAGAAGGGGCTGTATACCAGATTGACCACAAAAAGGCATACTGGATCAGCAAGGAAGGACTACCCTCAATCTAAAAACAAGGACCAAGAATAATCACTGCCCTTGATAACCCTAGCTACAGAACTGGCACTGGTACTAAGTAGCCGGAAGGCAACCTTGGATGACCTGTCTACTTGGACATACCACATCCGGTATGGGGTATATGAAGACAATCCCATCCACCTTTGTAAATGATGGATGGTCTGACAAATTGCTGGGCCACCACACACAAGCAACCCTAGCTAGAGTGACAGATCCCCTGCTAGACAGTATAACTAGTACTGACAAATAAGTACTAATGGCAGCAGACATACACACTTTGTTGCTCCTATCTTATACCAGTCAGGTCAGGCCCAGGTATCATAGTTCAGTAGTCGGGGATTTGCCAACTTGAATCATTTCCACCTAGATTAATACAAACTCCTCAACTTAAACTTAACTGGCCTTTTTCCTCTCTCTTTCCAGTTGTCCAAAGGTTTGCTAATAAGAATGAGCTGGCTTGATAACTGAGGCTTACCAAATGTACATTCACAGTATTTTTCTATGAGTTATATCCAAAAATTCCTGTTTTTTGTCAATTTCATCATAAAATGCACTTATTGTGATAATCATAAAATGCACTTATTGTGATAAAACTATTATAAAAATCAGGTTGAGAGTTTCAACTAACAAAATAGGCAGTTTTAAGCATTATTATAGGGGTTTCAACTATTC
The DNA here is from genome assembly GCF_015104395.2 of Macrobrachium nipponense. Taxonomy (NCBI): domain Eukaryota; kingdom Metazoa; phylum Arthropoda; class Malacostraca; order Decapoda; family Palaemonidae; genus Macrobrachium; species Macrobrachium nipponense. The sequence goes on along the minus strand of NC_061110.1, from coordinate 92,219,531 downwards.
GCAGATTCTAGCTATTTGCAGGGGGTCTGGTACGCATCCCCCGCAGATACTGGGGGGGACACTGTAATGGTGAATGTGCACATTCACCTGTCAGACTTACATATTTCGTTTTCCCCCGAAAAGTTTGCCTGGGAACATTATAAGGAAGATTAAATGGTACTGGTTGCTTTAGATTAACAACATACATGATAGAAATAAGTTTGGAAGAGTTACAAAAGAAATATTTTAGGGTAATGAGAAAAATAAAACAAATAACTAGAGCATGAATAAAATTTTTTACTAAAATAAAATTATAAATTCCTAGTTTACATTCATTGTTCATCAAAACCCATCCACTTTTCTCTTTGCTGATCTTTTTAACTCAGATTTTCCTAAATGGACTGGTGTGGAAAAAACATCTAAATCAGTCTTTTTTGGAGTGAAGAAAAATGAAGTGTCATCATCAAAAGTTGTGTCCTGAACAGTGTGATCCACCTTCAGTTTCTTTGCCGAAAATGAAACATTATTAAGTTGAGGTGGTAGTCTGTACTTGAAGGGTGAGCTTCCAATTCCTTCTTTTCCTTCCATTTGGTCTTTCCACAACTCCACTAAGGAAGTGGACAAGTCATCTTTAAAATTCTTATAATAATTGGGTTTAAGATACTGTGAAAATTCCTGAGGAAGAAATTTTGCTAATCCTTCTTCTCCACTACTTAAATTATCTTTTACAAAATTATGATACTTCAACTTCTTTGTTGCAAATCTATATAGAACATAATTCTGTACACTCCAAACTTCACGACTACCATCTGAACAAAAATCATTCATTTTTGCATTGTCTTCCATGTCACTGTAGAGTTTACTAAGATTAATGCCATTTTTTTTCTCTCCTAAACCTTGTTTATTTTTTTCATTCATAGTTAATTCAATTACTTGATTTTCCCAAGTCTGAAGAATTTGTTTACCAATTCTGTCATACACTCTTTCCTGATTATCACTTACAGGAATGGAACTATTACTCTGGACATGAAAATCTTGAATAAAAATATCTCCAGTGTTATTTAAAGTGAGAAGACATAATGATGATTCATCACAGGGATTGATACACAAAGATATTCCCGTGACTCCATTACCAATTCGATCAGCATATGTATTAAACCAAATATTCTGCTGATGAGCAAATTGCAAGGTATCTCTTACAATGTTTAAATACGATGGTAAACCACTCACACCTTGACTAATGGCTTTGTTACTCAAATCTTGGTACAGGGAACATAACCTAAAATCACAGCTGCTTCCAAACATAAGTACCTCAAAATTTTTCATCATGCATCGAGTTGTGAATGATGGTGATGCAGTTAACGTGTGATCCCATTTAAGGGCTGGTAATTTACAGTATCGTTCATCCATTAAGAGAACTGTGCTGGACGTGATAGTATATAAATTATGTAATCCACTACGGACTACTTTACATATAATATCAAGAGGACTGATATAACCTTCTAAATCTCTGACATTAAATAAAGTTTCCATTTTGTTATCATTTCCTGAAGTAGGTTTACTTCGTGTGTCACATAGCCAAACCGATGATTTGTTATTCACAATCAAAGACAGTGCATGCCTGCCAAAATCACACTGATAAACGCACCTGCTCCCTTTAAGAGAGTGCTCCCAGATAGGTTCATTATTGTTAGATCTTGAACTATCATACAGGGACACCAACCCACTTGAATCCGCTGTTGCAAAATACCCAGGAACTGCATCATTCAGTGTTGCACTAGTTATTGCATCTTTATCTGTAGAATGATGTATGGACACACTTGCATCTAACTTGAAATCATTTTTCAAAGAACAATAATGTATAGCATTCTTTGAGCGAGTTAAAACACTATATTTATTATTTATTTCTTTAGCTAGCACCTGACAGATTTCACCTGAGCAATCCATAAAAATTTTACTACGTTTCTTACAACAATAAAACACCTTGTCACTTCCTTCCTCAGCATCCACGAAGTTTCTCTGAACCATTTCAGACACAATTATGCGTTGTTCCTGGTTTGGTGTAACCTCTGGATAAACTAAAAAGGTTTTACCTTGAACCTCAATTGTATCTAGATTATTTCCACCCTGATGCCACAAAAAATTATCATTTTCCTGGCACCTACACATCTGGTGGACTGCACTAGGATTTGTGAGTGGGTAAGCAAATTTAAATGATTTCTTCAGAGGAAACTTTTTACTCACATTTTTTATCCTTACAAATTTGTAGTTCTGATCTTGCACAGCGGATGATGTTGTCTCTCCTGGGAAAAAACAGGATATATAGTAATGACCTCAAGCTTATCTTACGTATTCACTCAATTTTTACTGCTATCATCATTAACCTAAATATCTGTCATAACTAACAATTTTGTAACATGTTTAAGAATGACCTCAAAGATATAATTACAGACTTAAATAAAAATTAGTTGCCTTAGAGTTATCTTCGTTATAATGTATGTCTGACATGTATTGTGAATATGGTTTTGTTTACCAAGTTCTGAATAGCTGTCACCTATAATCCTTTAATTGTCTTGTCCCTGTATCTGAGATGATTGTCTTAAACCTTTAATTGCACCCATTGTTTATGCTTGTTTGGGAAGGTTACTCATCTTCCAGGTGTGTTGGATTCTAGGTACTAATCTCTTTATAATCTCTATCTGTCAGTTATACGAATCTTCTTGTATTGTCTTTTTCCCCCTTGTATGTCAGTTTCTGTTTAGTAAAGGACGTTTAATGTCAAAAGGTCTCGCAGATACTCCTTCGTTTATTTTTCCTTCGTGGCATATACAGTGGTACCTCGAGATACGAAATTAATCCGTTCCGAGGCGGCCTTCGTATCATGAGTTTTTCATATCTTGAACCACATTTTACATATAAAATGCCTAATCCTTTCCAAGCCCTACAAAAACACCCCAGTAAATTATATTTCCAGGCCTACAACACATGTTCTAGGGTTACGACGCTGATCCGACGAAAGAAATATGATTCCAAACAGGCAAAATACTGTACATACTTGAGTAATATTCAACTGCATGTAATGTTCAACCCCATTTTTACTGCATATATTAGGACTTTAGCATATGTCCCTTAGCAATAAGCCTAGGCTATGTTAGCGGTTGCTACTGTAGCTTAGTCTATGACTCTGACATCTAAACCCAAGATGCTAAAAGCTTAGAATATGCCAATAAAATGTATAAATAATCAGTATGTACTCATTTCAAATAACTATTAATTAATCATTAACTATAATACACACAAAAAAAACCTTCCAATCGTTTGTTTACATTCAGCTCTTACGAGTACCGAACGAACGCCAAGCAATCACTTTTCCTAGGACACAGTAAGCCATAAATTTTCATTAGTATCTCTCTTCAACTAATGAAACTACCAAACAGTATAATAACCATTCATTTCTATTCTTTATTCTATCTTTACCTAATGGAGATACCGAGTTACTGACAGCTATAATGAAACATACGTAACGTAATATTAAAACAGAAGAAGAATTCTAAAAAATACGTATTTGTTGGCTTCGATGATAGCAGTCTGATTTATTTTATATTATATATCTAATTCACAATTTTTTTTATTAAATGTATTGCATGTACTCATTTCACATAATTATTAAGTAACCATTAACTATAATAAACAAAAAAACAAAAAAAGCTTCCAAACTTCTGTTTACATCCAGCACTTACGAGTATCGAACGATCGCTAAGCAATCACTTTTCCTAGTACACAGTAAGCCATAAATTTTCATTCTCTCTCTTCAACTACTGAAACTACCAAACAGTATAATAACCATTAATTTCTATTCTTTATTCTATCTTTACCTGATGTTTTTTTTTATTAAATGTATTGCATGAATAAGTTTTTCAATTTACAGCATCCTTTTACCAATAAATACATAAAGCACAAGGGATAGATGCTGACCAATAGGAGAGTAGGATCTTATGGGGTGACTAGCATCAGGGACCAATGGGAGAGCGGGAGGATGGTGGCGAGTTTACTCAGTTGGCGGCGTGGGAGTTTTAAAATTGTTCTCGGTGGTCCGGGCGAATCTCGGGACTTTACAGCAACAACCTTTCGTAACTTGAGTAATTTTCGTATAGAGCCGTAAAATTTTTCGTATTTGCTTTCGTATCTTGAGTTTTTCGTAAGTTGAGCCTTTCGTATGTCGAGGTACCACTGTATCTTTATTCATGGATTTATCACGTTCCTAACTTTCGTGATTCAGTTATACATTATATATATACGTACTATATATATATATTAATATAGTATATATATATATATATATATATATATAGATATATATATATATATATATATATATATATAATATATATATATCTATATATATATAATAATATATATATATATATATATATATATATATATATATATATATATATAATATACCCATTTAAATTTGCCCGGGATGTCCCGGTATTTATGTTGGTTCTTGCCGAAGGTTGTTGCAGATGAGATATTGCAGTCACCTGGGATATAGTTTCAGAACGGGACAGAGAATTAGCAAACCTGAATTCTCTAATATTAGGAACCATGCGTCCATATGCAGGATTCAAGTTGATAAGAAACATTTTTCTATTATTGGTGGTACAAGCCACAGTAACTACCTCACCACCCTTGAGTCTTTATACATTAAACGGCTGGTTCCGTCTTTAAACTCCAACGTATCTGCTGCTCCTCTATATCTAGCATAACTGAAGTCTTGGGTAGGTCTGCAGTCTTGGTCATTCGTTCTTCCTTCTCCACTCTAACAGGTTGTTAGGCACTGGGTCTCTCTTTTACTTTTGACACATTCTTGTGATGGTTTTTTAAAGTAAAGTTAATTCTTAAGTTTTTTCAATTTTTGATATTTTTATTTACTTTTTAATGTTATTTATAATATTTTTAATGAGTATGTTTTAATTTTACAGACTGAAGATGCACTGAGTTATGTGCGAAACGTTTTTGTAATAAACCATGGACTTTTTTATGTGTTTGATGGACCCTGCTGATTGCCTATATAAATATATATATATATATATATATATATATATATATATATATATATATATATATATATATATATATATATATATATATATATATATATATATATATATATATATATAAATAAATATAAATAAATATATATATATATATATATATATATATATATATATATATATAATATATATATATATATATATATATATATATATATATATATATATATATATATATATATATATAATGTATAACTGAATCAAGAAAGTTAGGAAAGTGATAAATCCATACATAAGAGTACAGTGGTACCTCGACATACGAAAGGCTCAACTTACGAAAAACTCGAGATACGAAAGCAAATACCAAAAATTTATTAATTCCGAGGTAGAGCGAATTAGATATTAAAGGACATTTGTAGCTCGATACATGTATATGAATCACGGTAATGTGATAGACTTACATATATATATATACTATATATATATGTGTGTGTATATATATATATATATATATATATATATATATATATATATATATATATATATATATATATATATATGAACGGAGAAAGCAGGCGAGTCAGCCAAAGTGATAAAATGCACAGGGAGCAGGAGCAGGAACAAACATGGCGAAGTATTTTACACTTTATTCCGACGTGTTTCGCACTCAGCAGAATGCATCTTCAGGGTCTGTATAATAAATAATGACTAATATATATTAACCCTCTTACGCTGATTGGACGTATTAAACGTCGTGTCAAAATGTCTCCCGTATGCCGATTGGACGTATCATACGTCGGCTCAAAAAAGTTTTTTTTTAAATTCGCGGAAAAATACTTATAGGCCTACCAGCCGAAAACTTTTGTATCACGCGCCTTGGGGGATGCTGGGAGTTTACAATCGCTACATAGGCGCGCAAGCGCGAATTTCTTTCTTATCGCACTAAAAAGTATCGCGCACATCTCGGAAATTATTTCGTCACTTTGACATAATTTTTGCACCATTTTAAATTATCCTTTACAAGAATTATTATATATTAAAATGTGCGCAATTTCATGTAAAATACAACAAAAAAATACTCATGATTGTAGCTTTTATCAGTTTTGAAATATTTTCATATAAATAACGATAAGTGCAAAAATTTCAACCTTCGGTCAACTTTGACTCTACAGAAATGGTCGAGAAACGCAATTGTAAGCTAAAATTCTTATATTATAATAATATTCAATCATTTGCCTTCATTTTGCAACAAATTGGACGTCTCTAGCACAATATTTAGATTTATGGTTAATTTATGAAAAAACTTTTTCCTCACGTTCGTGCGATAACTCTTCCGATAAATTTTTTCGTGCGATTGTCCTAATGTTTGCACCCTTTTAAATTTGCCGTTACATAAAGTTTTATATATGGAAATGTGCGCAATTTCATGCACAATACAACAAAAAACAACCCATGGTTGTAGCTTTTATCAGTTTCGAAATATTTTCATATAAATAATGTTAAGTGCAAAAATTTCACCTTTCGGTCAACTTTGACTCTACCGAAATGGTCGAAAAACGCAATTGTAAGCTAAAACTCTTATATTCTAGTAATATTCAATCATTTACCTTCTTTTTGCAACGACTTGGAAGTCTCTAGCACAATATTTCGATTTATGGTGAATTTATGAAAAAAAAAAAAACATTTTCCTTACGTTCGCGCGGTAACTCTTCCGAAAAAATCAGAATTTTTTTGTGCGATTGTCGAAATGTTTGCACCATTTAAAATTAGCTGTTACATAAAGTTTTATATATGAAAATGTGCGCAATTTCATGTAGAATACAACTAAAATGATTGAAGGTTGTAGCTTTTCTCTTTTTTCGAAATATTTGCATATAAATCACGATAAATAGAAAAAAAACCACGTTCGGTCAAATTTGACTCTACTGAAATAGTTGAAAAACGCAATTGTAAGCTAAAACTCTTACGGCCTAGTAATATTCCGTCATTTTTCTTCATTTTGAAACAAATTTGAAGTCTCTAAAACAATATTGTGATTTACTGTGAATTTTTGAAAAATATATTTACCTTCACTCCGCGCGCCGATTCGCGGCCGCAAGTCTCCGAAATACGTACATCGCATTATCCTAATATTTGCTCCTTTTCATATTAGCCTTTTTATAGTTTCATATATCAAAATGTGCGCAAATTCATGAAGAATACAATAAAAAATAATTGAAGGTTGTAGCTTTTTCCATCTCCGAAATATGTGCATATAAAAAAATATATATATAAAAATTTCGACATTCGGTCAAATTTAACTCTTCCGAAATGGTCGAAATCTGCAATTCTAATCTAAAACTCTTACAGTATCGTAATATTCAATCATTTGTCTTAATTTTGAAATAAATTGGAAGTCTCTAGAACAATATTTAGAATTACGGTGAATTTTTTAAAATAACATTATTTTACGTCCGCGCGTTACGAATTCGTACATCATTTTGTGATAATATTTTTCTGGTCTTGCTTTTATTGTTTTACTATGTATTATATATCAAAAGGATTGCAATTTAGTGTACAATACAACGAAAAAAAATTAACTCGTTAGCTTTGACCGTTTTTTGCACAGCGTGATTTGAATACAATTATCTATGAATTTTTTTTTTCGCTACCATATATTGCATTATTTACATATGATAATGATATTATTTTTCATTTCTGATGATTGCATACTAAACTTCAGGCAATGAAAAAAAATGAGCCAAAAATGAACTCTTAATCTTCAAAACTAAGCGCGCTGTGATTTTTTGAAAAAATTATTTTTTCCGCTTCCTCGCTCACTCCAAACCGGCGCCGGCATACAGGAGAGGTTTTGATTTTTAGGGCTTCGGCGTAAGAGGGTTTAATTGATTTGAAAGTAGTCTAAAAATTATTTACAAACTAGTTAAAATGAAAACCGAAACTTCACACATAGATAAAATTACACTAACAATTGATAAAACAACATGAGAAATTAAAAGCACATACGTTAGTTAAAAGATCAGATAGAAAGTTAAAACAAAAAACTAAATAAATAAATTAGTAAAATACAAAGTTAAAAAATATTTGAGGAGCATTGGGGGTTGACCTACCATGGTAAGAGATAAATAAAAACTAAAAGAATGTACACAGAAACATAGGCTTAAGAAAGATACAACGGGGTGGAGGTGGTCTGGTTGTTCAACTGTGGAACAAGTTGTTTAATAAAAAGGCTCTCCAGGATCAATAGTTCATTTGGGCTGGAGGTTTGACCAACAATAATAAAATCCTCATATTTAATATCAACTTTACATTTTTTGCTATGTTCACGTATACTGAGGACAAACAACGGCTATGCAGATCAAATTATCGAAGCAGCAGATCAAATTATCGAAGCAGCAATTAAAAAGAAAATGGACGAATTTTACCAACCCAACACGATGACGAAAAACGAGGAGAACTTGATTATTTACCATCGTGTACATTATGGGTCTGCATACAAAGAGGATTGCTGCACACTACGCGGGATAATAAACAGAGGCGTAACCCCAAAAGCCCCTTACCATAAAATAAGCATCAGGATATATAGTAAGCCCAACCTTGTAGCAGCCTTAATAATGAAGAACAGCACCGCTCCGGGGGGACCGAAGGAGATGTGCACGAATGTAGTTTACAAATTTACTTGTCCAGAGGAGGTGTGTAAACCTCACAGCCAAAACTACATCGGGCACACTACAACGACCCTTCGGAGACGTCTGCTGGCTCATAGAAATCAAGGGGCCATCCATCAACATTACATAGATGTTCACGACAGGAAGCCATCTCTACAAGAGCTCATAGAAGGCACCCAGGTCGTGCACAGAGAAGACAACTATGGTCGCCTCGGAAGCGGTGAGCATCGCTATTCAGAAGCCGACCTTGAACGTCCAACAAGAATCGGACCATATACTCCCCTCCAGCAGGAGAAGGAATACGCAAGCCAACAGGGACCAGACAGCGCACCCCAATCCACCGAGAACATCGCGCCCCTTGGAAGACATGAGAAGACCCAGCGTCAGCGGAAGTCAAGTAACATCCTTGCTCAGGTCGCTGAGACCACGCCCAACACGAATCAGCAGCCGTTAACCAACGTAGACCATTTGGGGACACACACACACACACACACACACACACACACACACACACACACACACACACACACACACACACACACACTCACTCACTCACTCAAATTTAAATCATACACATTTATGTATAAACAGAAATTATCTCTTGTACCTTTATGCATGCTATAAAATATATACATATATTTTTATTCCTGTATTTAGATTTCTATATTCATTTCCATTCCTGTATGTAATTTTGTAATTTTTATCTAAAACCAACATGTAACATATTAAATTTTAAACATACATTTAAGGAAACTCTAGCACATGGCATTGTATTTTGAATATTTATTTAACCACTGTTTAAACTTTCACTCTTATTGTCACAGTACATATGTCCTTATGTTCTTTGTATCCAAAACAACACTCTTAAGCTGTTAATCCCTAGACTAACCAGTACCCATACTTCAAGGTCATACCTCCCACACGATGAAATAAATAGGCCGAAAGGTCAGATTGTAAGTTAGTAGTCGCTTGATAATGCCACAAGGCGAAACAGCTGTCGTGACAAAATTCAATAAATGGAAGAAGGAAGTCTGCGTATTTTTCACCAGAAATTGACGAACGAGAATCGGAAAATACTTATTGATGCCATTAAAGCAATTGCTTTTAACGAATATTATATATATATATATATATATATATATATATATATATATATATATATATATATATATATATATATATATATATACATATACATATACATATATACTATATACACACATATATATATATATATATATATATATATATATATATATATATATATATATATATATATATATATATATATAATATATATATATATAGTGGTACCTCGAGATACGAGTTTAATTCGTTCCAGAACCGAGCTCATAAGTCAATCGGCTCGTATCTCAAACGAATTTCTCCCATTTAAAATAACTGAATTCAATTTAATCCGTTCCGGACCTATGAAAAATCCCCAAACCATTGTAAATTATGAATAAAGATATGTTTTTAAATAACAAACATGATATTGTTATGATACAATAAAGTTTCATACATACTTACCTGGCAGATATATACATAGCTAAGACTCCGTTGTCCCCGACAGAAATTCAAATTTTGCGCCACTCGCTACAGGTAGGTCAGGTGATCTACCGGCCTGCCCTGGGCGGCAGGACTAGGAACCATTCCCGTTTTCTATCATATTTTCTCTCTTCCACCTGTCTCCTGCGGGGAGGCTGGGTGGGCCATTAATCGTATATATCTGCCAGGTAAGTATGTATGAAACTTTATTGTATCATAACAATATCATTTTCATACAATCAACTTACCTGTCAGATATATACATAGCTGATTGGCACCCTTTGGTGGAGGGTAAGAGACAGCTACTTATGGAATAGACAGGTAAACAACATATGTTGTAGGTATAAATAAACCTTGGTTCCTACCTGATAGGTGGTAGACTTTGTGGGTGCTGCCCAGGAGTCTGCATCACCTCAAGAAACTTTAGTGAGATATATGATCTATGGCCAAGAGTTCTTGTGGGTTTGCCGATGGGGTCTTATCCGCTTACTCGGCAGAGCCTGAAAGGACTTTGTCAATGGGTGCTGATCCACTTATATGACAATACACCTTTGAAGGAGCACACAACCAATCCCGACCACCTGATCCTAACCACCGTATTAGTATTAAAAATTGTTCCGAGTTATCCCCAAACTCTTCACAACAACCATAACTCAAAAACACATTATGCACACACATAATTTAAAAAAAAAATTTTATACTCATCTAATAAGATATCACAAGAGTTCCTTACTGAACAATAGTGACTGGCCGCCAGTGCGACGTCTGCACTTTGTCAGCAGAAAGTCTAGAACATATCTAATAGACGGTAAGTATAAATTAAGGATTGGTGTTAGCTCCTATACCCAGTATCGTATCCGCTGACATGAAAGGACCTATAGAAAAACAATTCTCATAGGTCACACGAACATCTCTCAAGTAGTGAGATGCAAATACTGAGTTGCATCTCCAAAATGTCGCTTCCAAGATGTTCTTTAGCGACATATTTTTATGAAACGAGAGAGATGTCGCTACTGCTCTTACTTCATGAGCTTTCACTTTTAGAAGTCGAAAAGCGTCGTCAGGAAAGATCTTATGCGCATCTGTAATGACGCTTCTTACAAAGAACGCTAGAGCATTCTTGGACATCAGTCTTGTGGGGTCTTTTACCGCGCACCAAAGACCTTGTGTCGAGCCCCCATCTGGTGTTTTCTCTGAAGATAGAATTTCAGAGCTTTTACAGGACAAAGAGATCTTTCTGCCTCTCTCCCGACGAGACTCGATAAACCTTTAACCTCGAAGGTCCTAGGCCAGGGATTCGAGGGATTCTCGTTTTTAGCCAGAAATAAAGCTTTAAACGAGCAAATGGCCGAGTCCCCCTTAAATCCTACTTTATCCTCTAGAGCATGCAGTTCACTAACTCTTTTTGCTGTGGCTAAAGCTAATAGGAACAAACATTTTCTAGTCAGGTCTCGAAAAGATGCCAGATGAGGAGGTTCGAACTTATCAGATGAAAGGAATTTTAAAACTACATCAAGGTTCCAGCTAGGAGGAGCTGGCCCCGACGACTTCGTAGTCTCAAAGGATCTTATGAGATCGTGGAGATCCTTATTCTCTGTTAGATCTAGTCCTCTATTCCTGAAGACTGAAGAAAGCATACTTCTGTAACCCTTTATTGTGGGCACAGATGGATGCGAATCTTCCCTCAAGAATAAAAAGAAATCAGCGATTTCCGTCATAGAGGTAGTGGAGGAGGACAACTTCTTAGACTTGCACCACCTTCTAAAAACTTCCCACTTAGACTGATATACTCGTCTAGTGGAAGCTCTGCGGGCTCTCGCAATCGCGCTGCAACTTTGCGAGAAAACCCTCTCGCTCTGACAAGTCTTTCGATAGTCGAAAGGCAGTCAGAGCGAGAGCAGGGAGGTTTTGATGATACCTCTGGAAGTGTGGTTGTTTGAAAAGATCCGTCCTTCTTGGGAGGGATCTGGGAAAATCTACTGTCCACTCCACCACCTCTGTGAACCAGTCTTGTGCTGGCCAAAAGGGGGCTATCAGGGTCATCCGTGTTCCTTCTGAAGCCACAAATTTCTTCAGAACTAGTCCCAGGATCTTGAACAGAGGAAAAGCGTAGACGTCTACGTGAGACCAGTCTAGTAGGAAGGCATCGACCATCAGAGCTCTGGGATCTTCTACCACCGAACAAAATACCTCGTCTTTTGGAAAGGAATGTGGCGAAGAGATCCACATGAGGAGTCCCCCAAAGAGACCAGAGACTCTGACACACTTCTGAGTGGAGGGTCCACTCTGTGTGAAGGACCTGGTTCCTCCTGCTGAGCCTGTCCGCCCTTACGTTTCTTACTCCCTGAATAAATCTCGTAAGCAGGGAGATATTCCTCTGGGAAGTCCAAAGCAGTAGGTCTCTTGCCAGTTCGTAAAGGAACAAGGAGTGAGTCCCTCCTTGTTTCCGAATGTAGGTCAACGCTGTGGTATTGTCCATATTTACTTGAACAACTTGGTTCGATACCAAAGGTTCTAGGCTCTTTAGAGCCAGATGTACGGCAAAGAGCTCCTTGCAGTTTATGTGCCAGGACACCTGCGCTGCTTCCCAGATGCCTGACACCTCTCTCGAGCCTAAAGTTGCTCCCCAACCCTTCTCCAACGCGTCGGAGTATAACACTAGGTTTGGGTTCTGAACCTTCAGGGAGATTCCCTTGTTCTCCTTCAATGGGGGCAACCACCATTCCAAGGGCAGCTTCATCTCCACTGGAATGGGAAAGGCGTCTGATAGATTTCCTGTCTTCCAACTCCAAGACCTCTTGAGAAAGAATTGAAGTGGACGAATATGCAGTCTTCCTAGAGGAAAGAACTGATCGAGTGAGGAAAGGGTTCCCAGAAGGCTTAACCATTCCCTTGCCAACATCCGTTCTTTCCTTAAGAAGAGAGAGACTTTCTCCAAGCCTCTTGCGAGTCTCTCTTGCGAAGGAAATACTCGAAAACCCTGAGAATCCATCTGAATCCCCAGATAGACTAAGTTCTGTCTGGGGGTCAGCTGCGACTTCTTGAGGTTCACGAGTAATCCCAACGACTTGATCAAGTTCATGGTCAGAATAAGGTCCTCCAAACACTGTCTCTCTGATCTGGCCCTGATGAGCCAGTCGTCCAGATACAGAGAGATATTCACCCCTTTTAGGTGAAGAAACCTCGCCACATTCTTCATCAGGCTTGTGAAGACCTGAGGAGCTGTGGAAAGGCCGAAACACAAGGCCCTGAACTGAAAGATCCTTCCCTCCGCCATGAAACGGAGGTACTTCTTCGACAAAGGGTGAATCGGTATGTGAAAATAGGCGTCCTGGAGATCCAGAGACACCATCCAATCTCCTTGGCGTAAAGCTGAAAAGACTGAGGCCGAAGTCTCCATGGAGAACTTCTCCTTCTGAACAAATTTGTTCAGAGCGCTGACGTCCAGTACTGGTCTCCAGCCCCCCCGAGGCCTTTGCAACCAGAAAAAGGCGATTGTAAAACCCCGGGGAGTTTTGATCCAGTACTAGTTCTATCGCTCTCTTGTCCCACATCTGATCCACCATCAGTCGAAGAGTATCCCTCAGTACAGGGTCCCTGTATTTGGCTGACAGTTCCCGCGGAGTTGACGTTAGGGGAGGACTGTCGTGGAAAGGTATAATGTATCCTTTCCTTATCATGGACAAAGATGAGGCGTCCGTGCCTATACATGCCCAGGCCTCTGCAAATTCCAAGAGCCTGGCACCTACTGGTGTTTGGAGGAGAGAAGCATCATTTACCCTTTTTAAAGGGACGGAAGGCAGACCTACCTCTCTTCTCAGGAGCCTTCCTTCTTGAGGGTGCTCTGGAGGTAGGGCCTCCTCGAAAGGGCTGAACCAAAGTACTCGGTCCTTTCTTTTCCACCGCAGTCGCAGGTCTCTTCTTCCTTGATGACTGAGTAAGAAGGTCTTGAGTCGCCTTCTCAGTTAATGATCGAGAAATGTCTTTCACTAACTGAGAAGGAAACAAAAAGTCTGATAAGGGAGAGTACAAAAGTGCTGCTCTCTGAGAGTGGGAGACTGCTTTGGTCAAAAAAGCACTGAAGACTGTCCTCTTCTTAAGAAGTCCCGCTCCAAATAAAGATGAGATTTCTAAAGAGCCATCTTGTACTGCCCTTGTCGATACACGACAGTATACAAAGGAGAACTTCTGGGTCAAGTCCTTCTGAATCATGCGCCTTCTTGGACATCACCCCAAGGGACCAATCTAAGAAGTTGAAAACTTCCAATACATGGAAGAGCCCCTTGAGGAGATGATCCAGTTCTGAAATGCCCCAAGTCACACAGGCAGAGTTCAAACCGTGTCTTCTCGACGCATCGACTAACGTCGAAAAGTCCGCTTCAGCCGAAGACGGGAGAGAAAGGCCCATATTCTCTCCCGTCTTATACCAAATGTCCCTTTTTCCAGCGAGTCTCGCTGGGGGCATGCAGAAGACCGTCCTGACCAGCTCCTTCTTCGAATCCATCCACGAATTCAAAGACTGAAGAGCCCTCTTCATAGAAATAGTGGGTTTCATTCTAAGAAAAGATGAAGACTTCTTAGCCTTTGCGCTCGAAAACAGAGAGCGCGGAGAAGGAGAAGCGGCAGTGGTTAAAGCGTCTCCATATTCTTCAAGAAGCAGGGCTGTCAAGACTTTGTAGCTTGACAGTCCTTCTCTTCCACGATTCTCGTCTTCTGAGTTCTCCTCTAACTCGGGGTCTAGAGGAAACTCCGTCGAAAAATCAGGACGTCTTTCCTCTGGGGGAGACAAACTCCTGATAGGAGAGGGACTAAGGGAGTGATAATCTCTCCTCTTCATAAAAGTTTGAGCTTTGAGAGAAGCTTCCCGCTTGGCTGGCGCCACACGCTTAGGTGGCTCCTCATATAAGGATGACACCTCGCGCTTGGATGACGCCTCTCGTCCGCCGAGCGTCCTGGCTGACGCCTCGCGCTTGGCTGACTCCTCACGTCTGGATGACGCCTCGCGCCTGGAAGACGTCTCGCACTCAACTGGCGTCCTGGCTGGCGCCTTGCGCTTAGATGACGCTTCACGTCCGGAATGAGTCCTGGCTGGAGTCTCTCGTCTGGCTGATTCCACGCCTCTGTATGACGCCTCGATCCTGGAAGACGCCTCACGTTTAGCTGGCGTCTTGTCTTGCGCTTCGCGTCTGGTATATGCCTCTCTCGATCTCGATCTAGATAGAAAATCTTCTTCTACTTGTTTGGAAGACGAAGCTTCATGTCTGAAAGGACGAGACTTCTTGATCGGAAGAGAAACGTCCTTCTTACGAGGAGGATCTCTAGCCAAAACTCCCACCAATGAGGCTAGCTGCTCTTGGACAGCAAGAAGAATTTTCCTTGAAGCTTCTCCCACGTCTTCTTCAATGGGAGGAGAAGGAGAATTCGAAGGTGAGCGATCCGCTACGTCCATGTAGGGAGACGTTGACGCAACCTTTGCCTTTTTGATTGAAGAGGGAGCTTCATCTGAGAAGCGCTCCGGGCTTGAATTCAAATCAGGTTCTCTATAATGCCTTTTCAGGGGCCTGGAAAGGTCCGAATCCTTCCACCCTTGTTTAGGTGAAGGAGAGGGAGAGGAAGAGAAACACTCTCGCAGGACGCTTTTTCTAAAGCGGTCCTGAGCAGCCTGAAGCGAAACAGAGCCTGCTGAAGGGACGTCTGACCGTTGGGGATTCCCCACGACCTCCTTAAGGCTTTCGACTTTCCTTCTCCTCTGGGCATGGGAGCTTGGAAGCGGTCTAGGCCTGGGAGCGTCGCAGAGACAGTCAAACAACACTGGGAGCACTCACTTCACTAAACACTTCACTTTCACTATCCTTACCTTGTAAGAAAGCCATTTTGGACTTCATCTTAGAGATAGTAGCCTTCAGATCGGCGATTTTAGAGGCCGATTCTGAAAGTAAAGCTTGTGAATGATTCGACACAGAGGGGGAGAATCAAAATCATTAAGATTAGAGATAGGGTCAATAAAAGGCTCAATAGGCCTTGTACTCACACTCTTCAAACGTCTAACTCTATCCCTCTCTAACTTCCTCAAATAAAAAGTTAGAGTCTTCCATTCTTCTGCATTCAACCCCTCACATTCATGACAGGTATTAGAAGAACATTCAAACCCCCTACATTTACGACATACAGTGTGAGGATCAACCGAAGCCTTCGGTATCCTCACCTTGCAGCCTACATTCACACACATTCTCACACTCACATTTGAGTCAGACATACTGAGAAAAATCAAAAAGCAAGTCCAAATTCAGTCCACAGTAGCGAATGCCGAAAACCACGATCCAGATACGTCACCAAAAAGCCGAGAACCGATGATCACAAGGTTGAAATAAGAATCTAAGTCAGGAGGTAGTAACAACAATGTTGATACCACCGGCGACAGAGAAAATATGATAGAAAACGGGAATGGTTCCTAGTCCTGCCGCCCAGGGCAGGCCGGTAGATCACCTGACCTACCTGTAGCAAGTGGCGCGAAATTTGAATTTCTGTTGGGGACGACGGAGTCTTAGCTATGTATATATCTGACAGTAAGTTGATTGTATGAAAATGTATAATTAACAAATACATAACAAAATATGAAATAAAGAAATAAAAGTTATTTAGCATAATAGTCTTACTTTGGAGACAGACGAGTGCGGCTAACGAAGGTGAACGGCAAGGAGGAGGGAGGGGGGAAGGGATGTAGGCACTCTAGACACGTACGTAAACGGCACTTTTTTAGAACTTAAAACTATTTTCGTAACTTTAAAACTAAAACTACACTTTCCTTATTTCAAATTAAAGAAAAAACGTAAAACAATGCACTTAACTTTAAACTTAAACTAAGCTTAACATTTACATAAATTTAATTATCACTTGTTTTTACCTTCTTGGCTGCACTTTCTGTACTTTCACTCGCAGCTCTTTTCAATAAAAATGTATCCAAAGAACTTTGCTTTTGCCTGCCTTTCAAAATGCTTAGAAAATGTGACAAACAAGTGTCATTAAAAAGCGCTGAAGCACGACCAGTTGCCACTTTTTCTGGGGTGTTTCTTTTCAATGAAATTGACAGCTTTTCCACCCACATTGCCAGCATGTCTTTAATTTCACCTGTAGAAATCACTTCCTCCGGCTCTTCCTCCTCCTCACTCGTGTTAATCTCTTCCAGAACCTTCGTGTGTTGCATCATCTGCAGCTCCTTCAACTCCTCAGTTGAGAGTTCCTCCTCATGTTCTTCGACGAGTTCGTTGACATCACCCTCATCTACCTCCAGACCCATCGACTTTCCGAGAGATACAATCTCCTCCAACTCTTCTTGCTCGGTCTCGGGCTCAAACCCTTCGAAATCTCTTTCTGCAACAGCATCAGGCCATAACTTTTTCCATGCATAACTTTTTCCATCGCAGTTGAACACCTGTTGCGGGATGTAGCCTTCCCTCGCAACAAGCGCAGCGAACTTTTGGATGTACGTATCGGCTGCTTTCACGTCTGCAATCGCAGCTTCGCCATGCCTCACCACTGAATGGATGCCAGTTCTCTTCTTAAAATTATCAAATCAGCCATGGCTTGCCTTAATATATATATATATATATATATATATATATATATATAATATATATATATATATATATATATATATATATATATATATGACTGGTAAAGTGTTCTGTAACAACAGAATTCCATCTAATAAAAGGAGCCCATAAAAACACCAAAATGTAGAGAGAAAAGTTACTATATTCAGAGACTGCTGTCTCCTCTTTCTATACCTGAAGAGAGAGACAGCAGTCTCTGAAATATAGTACTTTTCTCTCTACATTTTGGTGTTTGTTTTATGGGCTCCTTTTATTAGATATATATATATATATATATATATATATATATATATATATATATATACATACATATACATATACATATCCATATATATATATATATATATATATATATATATATATATAATATATATATACATATACATATACATATCCATATATATATATATATATATATATATATATATATATATATATATATCTATATATATATATATATATATATATATAATATATATATATATATATATATATATATATATATATATATATATATATATAATATATATATATATATATATATATATATATATATATAATATATATATATATATATATAT
>NC_061110.1:92191085-92196085 GCF_015104395.2 Macrobrachium nipponense | reverse complement strand
TTTTTTAAAAAAAACCATTAAAAAAACCAAGTATGAACATTTTTAGTGGTTTTTCTTAAGTTTTAACTAACAAAATAGGCTTTTTTCTTGTTTTTTAGCGCTTTTATAGGGGTTCCAAACATTCGCGGATTCTAACTATTCACGGGGGGTGGGGGGGGGGGGGGGGGGGGGTCTGGTACGCATCCCCCGCGAATACGGGGGGAACACTGTAATGGTGATGCCTTTGGAAGGTTTTTATAGCTTCCTTCTGCTTGATTATCGTGGATATTGTAGAAGGATTTCGACCATACTCGTTTGCCAAATCGACGATACGAACGCCACGTTCATGCTTTACTATAATTTCATGTTTTGCTTCCATCGAAATAATTTTCTTGGGTTTTTTCTTATCACCTGCTTTGTCTTTAGCTTTGGGACCCATGGTTAATAATAAAATAGACAAAATAACACGAAAAATAGGCACAAATACAACGAACTAAACAACGACGTGGTAACGATGTAGCACCAACAAAAACAGACTCGAACGCATTTATCGGTCCGGCCGCCCTATACAACTATCACATCGTAAAAGTCGTATCTCAAATATTTCGTTGTATATCAAAGCATATATTTTTGCAAATTTTTCTGTTGTATCTCAAAACATTCGTATATTAGGGCAATCGTATGTCAAGGTTCCAGTGTAATTTGATCAGAGAGAGAGAGAGAGAGAGAGAGAGTTCTTGGCAACAATGGTCTCGGGGGATTGACGTAACGTTTATTTTCTGAACAGATAGGACAGAGAAGTGTTCGTTTCATTAAGCAGCCTCTGACTCATGCCAGGAAATGTTTTGTTGATACTAATATATAAGCCTATTTAAAGATACGTTTACTTTAATTAGTCTATATGATACGTAAAATACACAAAATCACTCCTGGTTGTACATAAAACTCAAGAATGTAGTGTCACCAGAGGATTACAATAGTTTTTACCTTCAAGAACCAGCATTTATTTATGAAAATAACTCCAGGTTGTACATAAAACTACAGGAAACAACATGTAGTGTAACCAAAGGATTACAAGTAAGGTTTTTATAACTTTTTATTAGTTTAAGACATATTTCCAAACGTCGTTCCGGCTTACGACGCGTCTCAAGAACGGAACCCTGTCGTAACCGGGGACTTATATACCGTATATATATATATATATATATATATATATATATATATATATATATATATATATATATATATATACTATATATATATTATATATATATATATATATATATATATATTTATATATAATGTGTGTGTGTAGTATATATGTATGTACTTACTTTCAAATGTTTCATCATAACTTTCCGATTCAGTACCGTAACTGAGTACAGGACCAACGTTACTCCAGTCATTTGAAGGGATATATGAGTAACTGAATTTTATTTCTCTACCGCTCTCTGGATCAGAAGCCCGTGCTTCCCATTTCTTCCAAACTCCTGGGTTCCAGACATTCTTTTCCATTCTGCAAAAGAATGAAAGTGAAAATTTTCAAAGAACAATAGATAGGATTGGGTTTATTTTAACAAATAGATAAATTTTTCCACAATCTAGGAAAAGAATTGCTTTACTGTAAGAATAACAGAATAGGGATATGCATTTTTATACAATAATAATACTAATAATCATGTTGTAAACCATACAATGGGAAAATTATTTACTATAGGGATGCAAAAGGACTACCCCACACCCATTTCTAATATGGTTAAAGAGTACGTATAAGGTTTGTCCGTTTCCCTGGTCCAGGAGGAGAAAAGCTTCCTGTCAGTACCCTAAGACCTAGAACAAGTATCCTAGGCTGAGTTAGTTTTGTCAGGTTTAGGTGTAAGTGTGTATCTTACTAGATTAATTAAAGGCACTGAGTTACGATACATTAGTGGAGTATTCCCTCCCCCCAACCTCATCCATCTATACCACCAAGTAAGCTTTGCGTACAAAGTTTAAACAACCATTTGCTTGGGAATACTATTTCTAAGTATAGAGTGCTCCACAGAACAAAACTTTATCTCACTTAGATACTCAGACATGTTTAAAAGCAACCTTCTCAATAATAAGAAATTTGACTAAAACTATCAGTAAAAGCAAATTCACAAGTTTTTTTAAGGAAAAATTGAATGGCATATATTTAGACCATCTATTTTAAAACCCTTTGAAAATTACTAAAAATCATTTTCAGTGACTACTCTATCTTACCCATACCAATTCCTCTTCCCCTCTGTATTGGCTGGTGCAATTTCATAACACCTCTGCACAGTTACTCAATTGTGCTAGATCTTTTTATTATTGTTTGTTCATTCACTTGTTGCATGGTCGTGTCATGATACTTCCATCTTGCTTCAATTTGCACTTCACAGCCTAGGTATTTAGTAAAGGCTCTAAACACTTCCCATTACCTTCCGTTACTTCTTTCGAAAGAACACCATCTTCTTGGAAGCTTGAATTTCAAGTCAGTTTCAAGTCAATGGCCCCTTTGGGCTTGTTCCATAAAAATAGGGGTCATCTCCTGAATAATAATATTCCGTCATCCCCAAAATTAAACTAAAAACACATGGCTAGTTTATATCACCAAAAATTTTTTTTTTAAATAGTAGTTTAACTCTTAATGGATGGATATTCTCACATGAGCAACAATACAAGGTTTTAAGTGCTGGACAGATTACCTTCTGGTGAGTATCAATATTACAAGACATCGATTTGAAGAAATCGGGTGGGAAAGAGGTTCCATTACTTAAATAACCCAAAAAATTACTAATGGTAACTTTTAGCTTGCTGATTCTAGGCTCTCTTGATTCAGTTGTGTACTTGACTTCAAGGGGGAATGTAGTACGGTACCTTTCTAACATGACTTTTTTATATATTTTCTCATAAATATACCCAGGGGTTGCTGTTGGTTTTAGTTCTCATCTTTTTTATAGTATGTCAGTTATATAATCGTAATTTTGCTAAGAAATATTAGAAAAAACATGTATAATCCAAAAAAGTTACTGCATTTTCAATCTCAGTAAATTTACATAAATATTTTACAACACATATATTCAGAATTTGTTACTGATTTTAGTTATCTGTTATGATATTGTTTGAGCTGTAATATGATATTGTTAAACTACAATAAAGTTTTGTACATACTTACCTGGCAGATATATACTTAGCTATAGTCTCCGACGTTCCCGACAGAATTTCAAATCTCGCGGCACACGCGACAGGTAGGTCAGGTGGTCTACCTTACCCGCCGCTGGGTGGCGGTGTATGAAGCCCCCAAACCAATCCCATCTTCTAATCAGATTTTCTCTTCCACCTGTCTCCTGAGGGGAGTCTGGGTGGGCCATTAATCGTATATATCTGCCAGGTAAGTATGTACAAAACTTTATTGTAGTTTAACAATATCATTTTTGTACATGAACTTTCCTGTCAGATATATACTTAGCTGATTGGCACCCTTGGTAGAGGGTAAGAGACAGCTAAATAATATAGAAAAGGGAAACAACTGGTGTTGTAGGATATAAAAATGATATTGTTATGATACAATAAAGTTTTAAGCATACTTACCTGCCAGGTATATACAGTGGTCCCCCCCGTATTCGCGGGGGATGCGTACCAGAATAGTTAGAACCCGCGAATGTTTGGAACCCCTGTAAAAATGCTAAAAACAGCCTATTTTGTTAGGTAAAACTCAAGAAAAACCCACTAAAAATTTTCCTACATGGTTTTTTTAATAGTTTTATCGCAAAAAGTGCATTTTATGATGAAATTCATCAAAAAATCCAGGAATTTGTGGATATTTATCATAGAAAAATACCGCGAATGCGTGAATTTTCCGCGAATAATGCAGGGAAACGTTCCCGAGAGAAATCCGCGAATGTGTGAGTCCGCGAATCTGGAGAACGCGAATACGGGGGGTCCACTGTATATAGCTTATCCTCTTGTCGCACTGGCAGAATTTCAAAACTCGCGGCAACCACTAGTACACTGGTAGTTCAGGTGATCGCCACCGCGTCCCGTGGCGTGGTGCTCGGAACCATTCGTTTTCCTCAGATTTTTCTCTGAACCCTGTCTCCTCAGAGGGGAGGTAGGGGGGAATTTAATTATATATAAACCTGCCAGGTTAAGTAATGCATAAAACACTTAGTTGTATCATAACAATATCATTTCTATGCATGACACTTACCTGGCAGGTATATATATAGCTGATTGACACATTTGGAGGTGGGTCATAGACAGCAACATCGTCATAATTTAAAAATTAACTAATTTTTAAAATTACTATTAGGTTCCTTACCTGCTAAGGTAGCTGACTTCGTAGGTCCTGCCTCTTAGCCTGCTAAACATTAGTAGCTCTCAACTAGGATGTGACCTGTTTGTTGAGAAAGCTAATAACAAGGGTCTGACAACTGGACATGACCAATTTGCTGACAAAGAACCCTAGCCCTCATTTACCACGGGCATTCATGCTAGGAAAGTTAGTCACCTGAACCACACACAATCACTATAACAAAATACTACACCATAAACTGAGCAGGCAGTAACCTTCTCAGACAACCATAAAACACTATAACCTAATTAAAATAATAGCCTAGCATGTTAGTAGGTTATGGGGTGGAAACTCCTTTGCCCAGTACTGTACCTGAGGATACGTACGGGCCTAACGTTGACAATTATCAAAAGTTGTCTTCACGTCTCTGAGGTAATGCGAAGCAAAGACCGAATTTGTCCTCCAAAACGTAGAGTCTATAATGTCCTTGAGGGCTAAATTTTTTCTGAATGCCAAGGACGTAGCTACTGCTCTCACTTCGTGAGCTTTAATTAACCTTAAGCAAACCGAAGCATTCTTCCTGGCAAAGCAAATGTGCTTCCTTAATGACTTCTCTTACGAAAAAAGCCATAGCATTTTTAGACATGGGTCCTAGTAGGATCTTTCACAGAACACCAGAGAGAAACCTGAGGCCCCTCTAATACTTTTGTCCTTTCTACGT
>NC_061110.1:92073019-92190585 GCF_015104395.2 Macrobrachium nipponense | reverse complement strand
CGTCAAAAACTTTGGCTGGACGGTCCTCTTTTTTGGAAGAGCGTCCACTCGGTGCTTCTCGCGAACGAGAAGCGGCCGAGACGGAACCTGGTTTAGCGGCAGAACCGGTTAGCACCAGGTGAGGACGCACCAGCCGAGGCTGGTGCACCTCTGGTCCCCGTCGACTTCTTCTTTGCAGAAGAAGCGACGGGCCCCGTTCCAGAAGGACAGGGAGGACCAGCAGAAGAGCTCCCCAGCTCGCTCCTGTGCGAGCCGGGCCCTTAGAAGATCCCGAAGGAGTCTTCTTAGGGGGGAGGAGGCACCCTTCTTCTTCTTCGGCTGTTTAGCCTTAGAAGTCGAAGGGGAAGGAGAGGCAGCAGACGACGAAGAAGACGATGAAGACGATAAGACGACGACGACACCTTCTTCCTCTTCTCTTCTTCTTCGCCAGGCTCCGCAGAACAGACGTCAGGTCTTCCATCCAGGAGGGAGCCGGGGCAGTTGCCGAAGCAACAGGGCCCGACTGCACCTGTCCGGAAGACCTGAAGACTGTGACAGCACCACCAGCAGCAGGAACAAAGGAACAGGTCCGGGAACAGCAGGAACGGCAGGAACATCTGAAAGAGAATGCCGATCTGAAAAGGAAAGAGTAGCTGGAACGGCAACAGGTACGGCAGGCACGGCAGGTACCACGGGAGAGCCAGCGTCCTGTCGGCAGTCACCGTCATCCGTGGCACTGGCGGCAGGTGGTCCAGGGGGGGTCCGGGGGGTACTCTTTGGGCAGCGGAAAGTCCGGGGTCGGCAAAGCAAAGAATCCAGGTGGTGGTTGGCACCGTCCTCTTTGGGCTTTCGGCACGCAGCAATGGGTTTTGTATAGCCGCCGTGGTGTCACCGACATTATATGGGGCGTATACACCAGATGCTGGTGGCATCCATCATATGCTGGTGTCGTCACTGTGGTAGTAGTAGTGGTCACCGCACCATGAGTGACCACTGCCGACCCCGCCAAACCGTTGAAGCAACCCCTGGATGCGGGCACTCCCTGCAGTCCCAGCGACTCCCACACCTGTCCCAAGTCGTCCTTCGCTGATGGCACACCTGCGGAAGCAACAGTCGGGTTAGTGGAGGGGCTTCCTCGCGCCTGGGGGGAGAAACACCCCCCCAGAGCGGACGGAAGACCCCGAGTACAGATGTACGTCCGGGTAGCGGGCGCCCTCATCCACATCGACGGATCGAGAGAGGAAAAGGACTCCGCTACCCCCCCCGCAGGGGAAGGCGCGAAACGTGGGGGTGGCTGGCCGGGGGGCAGGAAAGAGGACGAAGTGTCCGTTACCAAAGGAGTCACTGGACTTTCCGATGACTTCTTGGGCGGCCTAAGTCTCTTCCTGCCCTCGTACAGCACCCACTGCGCCTCGGACCAATTCATACATGTGACACAGGGCTCGTTGCGGGAGCACTCTCGCCCCCGACAACGAGTACAAACCTCGTGGGGGGTCCACGTCAACAAATGACCTAAAACCTCCACATCTACGCCCCTCCAGCCCGGGCGGGACCACTCTACGGGCGACTGGAGGGCGCGGCGATATCTCCATTTCTTCCAATTCACTCATTGCAATATCATAAAAGAATTGTAAAAGTACTTACAGTCACTCCTGATTATACAGAAAGAGAGGCAAATACTCAAACTCAAAGCAAACGACAAAGCGGGCAGAGCGATGACGAACACGTCCTTCCCACACAGGCCGAAAGCAAAAGTGATTTGTTTACCTCCCAGTCGCGCGGCGCGCGACGATCGGACAAGCAGTTAACTACCGTTCTCCCCTTGTTCGAGCTTACGACCGTTCCAGCTGCCGCTAGCTACTTCCTATTGTTAAAGGACCGAGGGTTTGTTTGTATTACGTATCGGAACAAATTG
The DNA here is from genome assembly GCF_015104395.2 of Macrobrachium nipponense. Taxonomy (NCBI): domain Eukaryota; kingdom Metazoa; phylum Arthropoda; class Malacostraca; order Decapoda; family Palaemonidae; genus Macrobrachium; species Macrobrachium nipponense. The sequence continues at coordinate 92,188,691 of NC_061110.1, read as the reverse complement.
ATGTTTTACTACTTATTTAAAAATTAGCTAAAACAGCACGCTTTCTCGTCATCTTCTACCAAACAGCTGTTTACTCCTGGCTTGTTTGTTGGTGAGAAATAGTGTTTCGATTGTTGTGATAAAAGTGCTCCAGCGTCTGTGGTACAAGTGGTGTGCGGATTTATCACAGGAATTGGAAAGTTTTGTTGACACAAGCGACTCCATAAACTCGAGATGGCGTCAATCTTCGAAACATTTTTAGTTGTAAGTAAAAATTTCTAAAGCGTTTTGGTGAGATTTCCACTGCCGTGGGCGCCATTTTCAGTACCCTCTGTTTAAATATGACAATTTGTCGAAAATTGCATTTTTCCTAACTATACAAACCTGAGGTCCTTTAACAATAGGAAGGTAACTAGCGGCAGCTGGGACGGTCGTAAGCTTCGAACAAGGGGAGAACGGTAGTTAACTGCTTGTCCGATCGTGCGCGCGCCCGCGCGCACGAGAGGTGAAGAAATCACTTTTGCTTTAGGCCCATGCAAAAAGTTGCAGAGTGAGGGGTGGCATGAGGTGGGACTATATGTAACGGACCTCAGGTTTGTATAGTTAGGAAAAATGCAATTTTCGACAAATTGTCATTTGTTCCGATACGTAATACAAACCCTCGGTCCTTTAACAATAGGAAGACTCACTTCTTGGTGGGAGGAATCTGAGTCTTTTTGGTGAACAGACTGGTGTTCGTCCAACCCTGGAGTGCCTCCCTGGTCGTAAGAGCAAGGGAGGGATCCAAACCTCTGTCCGATTGATCGGGGTGTGCACCGCAGGATCAATGGTCAGACCTCTGGGCCAAGTACTAAGAGAGAGGCAAGCTATCTCTTCGTACCAGCAAGCAAGAACTTGTTCCTGTTTGCAAGAGACAATCATAAAATGATGGGTTTGTCTCAATTTGGCATCCACTTCCTCCCCCTTGTTGGAGGAAGTGGTGGATATTTACTCCTATCCCTACTGAAAGGGATAGGATGGTGCTCTATTGAGTAGCTCACCTGCATCTCGTCTTACCAGCATGGTGACGACCGTGTCCCTCTACCCAAAGGTAGAGGGAAGAAAAAGATGGGAAGAGGAGCCAGTCACACTCTCATTCCTCATCCATTCTTACGGTCACACAGGACTCGATGCTGTTCAGCCTGCGAGGGTCTGGGTTAACTACACAACGTGTTGAGGCAACCACCACGGTTCCCAAGGAAAAAGATCCAAGGAACTGTGGGCAATATCCTGAAGGTAGAAGGAGGTGCATGCGGTCCGGTTGGACCAGGCGCCTGCCTTCATTACCTGCGCCACGGAGAAGTTCTTGCGGAACGCGAGAGAATGATGAAGAGGCGTCCACACTCATCCTGGGTGTCGAGTTTCTTCAGACAGCTCCGTCGCACCTTCACAGGACAAAGCAGCATAGCCTTCGTATCGGAGGCGGTGAACGTCCATTAGGGAGGGTATTGTGAAGGACTCGAACCAATCGTCAGTTTACCGAAGGGTTCTGAGTCTTCGCTACGAAGATCGGTACGAAATCGAGCGTCACAAATCCCCATCCCTTTGTGCTTGACTTCTCAAGAGAAGTCATGCAGTTACCTAAGACGAAAAGAAGGGAATAGTCGTATGACCTATCCCTCTTCTCGACTTTGGTTATGTACAGTACTCATACTGACAAGCTATTAAGACGAAGTAATGATTGCTCTGGAACAACCGAACTAAGTCCGCAGCATAGTTCGTAACTGACTCGGATGCTCTGACAGCTGCCGACTGACTGGTTCGGAATCAGTAGAGGCAAGTTGTCCAAGCAATCCGGTTGTAAGTCACGTGACCTTCGCCCTTAAGAAAGAGTTATGCTGAGAGACCAAACAAATAAAATATTTGTTGTTAGTCACCGATGCCGGTCGGCGCGGCGATGATTCTCTTAATGCATAAGCTCAAAAGGCGAAAGTCAATTGCCTTCAAAAGACCGAGGTCCCTGATGGCAAGAAAATCTCATAGATGTTGAATCTCAGCTTAAGGAGAAACAACACTATGTGACGTTGAAGACGAAGGTAGGCAATGAATGCAACCTACGTCTTCCAGCTGAATCGAGAGAAGGAATCTCAAGATTCTAAACCTGTGCTTACACATGACTGAAAACGCTAACCGCCATTTCATTGCTGTCCGTTTGTGCAATGAAAGCGGGGCGTTCTTCAGTAATGAAACACAGGGGAGAGCCGCTTGAAGAACTGCTTCTCATGGGCTGAACGTTTGGAAGTAGAGCTGGCAGGTGTGGGAGTAGGCGATGTCTTTCAATACATCTGCTAATCCGGGGTGAACAATGAACAATTGTACACCTCCGAATACAAGATATTTTGAGGACAAACTCAGATTCCGCAAAAATCATTCGCATTATCGGGATTACGATGCAGCAAGAGACTATTACAGAATTCTGTTACCGTGCGGTAAAACCAGAAAGATGAGAGTCGAATAGATATCTCTGTTTAAAATTCTCGCAATACCGAAGACGATGAATACTAGCGTTTCTCAGCAGTAGATGGTCATTCATGTATGCGAGAATCCCCGTTAATCAGAGACTTAAGTCCGTGATTGTTGGGCAGAGATACGGTTGTTATTCAATCAAAGCAGGTGAGAAAGACATAAACAACCGTCTATCTCAAAGCGGCAGCTGATACTGAAATGCCTCGGGCAATTCAATACGCAGTAGCTTGTCGCTGACTCGTCATCCTGAGTTGCCAAGTAATCCTTTCACGAAGGAATGCGTTCGGCTAAGAACCACCGAGCATAAAAAAGATATGCTCGGAGCAATTATATTTAAGCGAAACGAATTTCGTAATATAAAAGCTAAAATGGTGTTGTTGTGACAACACCATAAGTATATAAAATTGAAACTGGAAACTCCTGGGAGGTTGCAGGCAACCCGGGTTGCAGTTCAATTAGAATACTTTCGTCTAAGTCGCAATCCGTAGAATAACCAGGATATGCGCCTACCCCTCGGACCATTCAACTGCTTAGCAGAATCATGTCGCGAGGTTAATATACGTAGTATATTTGTAGGATTCTGAACAACGATCTCCATCCTAAATTCTTTCCTTCAAGAAAACAAAATAAGGATTGGAGATCGACCACCTTCGTTCTCTATTAAAGAGAGTGAAGGAGAAGTCTTCCTCGAAGGAAAGCTTCAATGGTGAACAGAATACTAAGACGATAGTTCCAGCCAAACTGGATATTCCCGTCCGTTCTTCTCTATTCCAGGTTGGTCGCCTACTGTGAGATAGTCTTCTTTCAGCAGCAGTCTTCTTCCTAATGCTAGAAATTCCAGGAATTCGAGCATAGGCGAGGTTCCCGATTATCGTGTAACATATCGGGGATTCTCGTCTCGCTCACTTTGGACCGTGGTCTCGCCTAAGTGTTTGGAGATCGTAAGAAACTCTAAACACTCAGAATGCGCTAGAAATTCCGTAGAATTCTAAGCAGTCTGCGAAACCCCCACCGAATTCGTCAAACGATATCGGCTGGTGGTCCTCTCGATTCCCGTAGAAATCGAGAATGGGGCAGGATCCCTCCTCAACGACCGGGGCTTACGTCAGGTAGGACCCGAAGGTCCCCCCTGGTAGCGCAGTCCCCAACGTGGGATCCTACAGAGAAATCTCTGTAGGATCCTTCCCCTTTCCCTCGTAGCCGTAAGGAGAGAGGGAATGGGGGAGGAATTGGATACTCGCTCGCCTTCCCAGTGGAACTAGCAGTTGGAGAAGAGTAGGAGCAGCCATCGCCTTGCGGCGATGGCCTCTCAGAGTCTGGGAAAACGTATCGTCAGGAGAAAACGTTTTTCCCCCGAGGAGGGTTACGAACTCTCACTGTAGGTAAGGGTCTGCCGCCACTGTGAACGTCGTCTGGGTGGGGCTGATCGACACCTGACAGGAGAGAGCCGATACCGTCCTCCGACTCATTCCAGTCCTCGTCGAGGTCGAAACCTCTCAGGAGGACCGAAGGAGTATTTAAATACGGTGTCCGAAGACACGTAGAAACGCCGCTGTCGCAGTATAGGAGGTGGAAGTAGCTTGATCGACCGGCCAGAACTGAGAGAGCCTTCTTGTCCGGAGACGAGAGAGACTGGTTCAAGACAGAATCGGTAAGCTCCGATCGCGGCATACCCACCGTCGGTTTGGGTTCCCTCTCGGGCCCCAAAACGACTCGAGCAGAGACATGGGCTCTGCTGGTGGGAGCGGCGATCCTTCCCCCCGGTCGTTGTGCTGACGAATCAGTGCAATAACCTGGGTAAAGTTACTCTGAATCTCGGAAGTTACAGCGTCTTGAGGAGTAGGACCGTCCAGTCCCTCCAACAAGAGCAGCTCCCAGGACCCTCCTCCTTCAGAAGAAGGACCAGCAACAGATCCCTGACGGTTGCCTCCAATCACTTGCGCGTACGTCCTGGTTGGTCCTAAGACCAACCTGGCACGTGCGGCGTCGTGACGGGATCGTGAGCGGCGCATCTCTCACGATCACTCCTATATACCTAGCTCTTCCTGGCGTATGCCGAGGAAGTTGAAGGTATCGGAGAGACAGAACTGACGCTACCCCCCCCTCTCCCCTCCCCTGACGGTCGCCTCCAATCACTTGCGCGTACGTCCTGGTTGGTCCTAAGACCATACGTGGCACGTGCGGCTCGTGACTGGGATCGTGAGCGGCGCACCTCTCACGATCACTCCTAGCTACCTCGCTCTTCCCGGTGTAGCCCGAGGAAGTTGAAGGTAGTGGAGAGACAGACCTGACGCTCCCCCCCCGCTCGCTGTCAGGACCAGCGTACGTGGGGGGCTGCAGCCGATCACCAACCCGCGGTGGGGATCGATCTGCAGGCCTGGCCGTGCCGCTCACCTGTGGCGAGCGGCTCGACTGAGCACGTAGACCCCGGTCCCGTGCGTCAGACGAGCTGCTGCTGGTCACCGTATCCGCCCGGTCCCTGTGGGAGCGGCGGTCAGGTGACCTGCAGAGCTCGCTTTCGCCGTGAGACCGGTGAGCGTCCTCGCGGCACGTCAAACCGCTGGTACCAGCCGAGGCTGGTACCGTCGGTCGAGGGGACCTGGGGGACCTCTTCCCAGCCTCAACCCGTGGCCGGTCAGAGACCGTCAGCGTCCACCCGAGGTACCGGCTGTCGCTGCGAGAGCGGCCGCTGGCCTGGCGAGAGTCACCTGAGCGGCTCTCGACAGTCTTCTGCTCCGTGCCTCGGTCATGACGCTGAGCGAACTCAGGCGTCTTAACTTTGGCTGCACGGTCACCCGAAGGAGATCGTACACTCGGAACTTCTCCGCGGACGAGAAACCGAGCCGGTACCTGGCTTAGCAGCAGAGCTGCCAAGACCAGGCGAGGGTGTACCAGCGGTAGCCAGCACCCTTGGTCCCCGTCTTCTTCTTCTTCTCAGAAGGGGAGACGGGCCCCGTTCCCGAAGGAACAGGAGGACCAGCAGAAGAACCCCCCCGTCACACCGGAATGTGACGAGCCCTTCGAAGTTCCCGAAGGAGTCTTCTTAGGGGGAATAAACAAAACCCGGTTACCAGCTGGTCGCTGCGAGAGCGGCCGCTGGTCCTGGCGAGAGTCACCTGAGCGGGTTCTCGCCAGGCCTTCTGCTCCGTGCCGTGGTCTTGGCGCCGAGCGAACTCTGGCGCCGAAACTTTGGCTGCACGGTCTCCCGAGGGAGGAGCGTACACTCGGGATCTCCCGCGAACGAGAGAGAGACCGAGCCGGAACCTGGCGTAGCGGCATCGCCGCTAGCACCAGGCGAGGAAGTACCAGAGCTAACCGATACTCCTCTGGTCCCCGTCTATCTCTTCCTTACGGAAGGGGAGACGGGCCCCGCTCCGAAGGAGCAGGAGGACCAGCAGAAGGACCCCCCGTCCCACCGAGGTGGGACGGGCCCTTAGAAGTTCCCGAAGGAGACTTCTTAGGGGGGGGAGGCAGCCTTCTTCTTCTTCGGCTTATGGGCCTTAGAAGTCGAAGGGAAGAGGCAGCAACAGACGAAGATGACACCTTCCTCTTCTTCGTCAGCTCACGCAGGACAGTCGTCAGGTCCTCCATCCAGGCCGGAGTCGGGCCTATTGCCGAAGCAACACGGCCCGACTGCACCTGTCCGGAAGGACCTGGGACTGGGGAAGACACACCATGGGCAGGACCAGCATGGACAGGCGCAGGAACCAGGAGCGACAGGAACAGCAACCAGCTCAGGAGCGGCAGGAACAGCGGCAGCGGTAAACACAGAAGGGACAGCCAAGCCAGTAGCGGGAACCACATCAGCGACAGGTACGGCAGGCCCAGCCATCGCCTCGTAGAATCATCGGCAGCCAGCGTGGTACTGGCGGCCGGTCCAGGGCGAGCTGCTGGAACAGCGGAAGTCTGGGGCAGGCAACACGAAGAAAACACAGGCGGCGGCGGCATACCCCTCCTCGGTACGGCGGCGACCGGCCCTAGAAGCGGCAGACGGCGTCACCGACACAGCATGGGGAGTGTAGACCAGCGGGGGGAAGCAGCATAAGCGGCCGGGAAGGTTGTAGTGGAGACCACTCCAAGGTCACCGCCCCAGACCTCGCTAGACTCTGCAGCAGATCGTGGATGCTAGGCACGCCCTGCAGCCGCAGTGGTCCATACCTGTCCAAGGTCGTCTCCCACGGCTGTAGCACTGCGGTAGCATAGACAGATTAGTAAGAGGGGTTCCCTCACGCACGGGGGGGGGAGACATGCCCCCACGAACGGAAGGGAAGACCCCAAAAACAAAAATACGAGGAAGCTGAGCGGGGGGGGCAGGAAAGAAGACGAAGAATCGGATACCAAGGGAGTCGCGGGAGAGCTTTCCGACGACTTCCTGGCAGACCTTCGCTTCCCCTACCCCCGCACAGCAGTGAAAAGTAATATGAAAATGAAACAGAATACTGCACTTGCGATTCACTTCATAGAACTTAAAGAGGGAAAAATCAATTCCCGGTAAGAGCGGAAACTTGATCCATAAAAATATGATGCTATCATAAATATATATGAAAATGAACAATACTGCACTTGCTATTTTCACTTTCACAGCAATAAATCGTAAAGATTAATTCCCGGGTAAGAGCGGAAATTGATCCAAAATTAAATTTGATGCAATTAATAAATGAAAATGAAAAGAAAACTGCATTGCGAATCCACTTTCATTGCATTCTATTCATACAAAATAAGAGGCTCTTGCCGAGCGCAATCAAGCTCTCGGCAACGAACGCACAGGGCAAAAATATAATGAAAAAGAGTACTTACATCTTTCAATTACACACTTTCGCCCAAAATAACATGACTCGGCGCGAGTGCGCCGCCCTCGGCACCGAGACATAATTCAAGGGTTCAATTCATGAAAAGAGCGGAAATCGCCGTCTCTACGGCGATAGCTCCATGTTGATTCATAATTAAGTAATGAAAATGAAAACAGTGTACTTACAGTTTCATTTTCAAGGATTCAAACCAAACCATTAGTAGAAAACACAATATAAACAAAGCATACGACGATGAAGCGGGCAGAGAGCGATGACGAACACGTCCTTCACACCCGCGGCCGAAAGCAAAAGTGATTCTTCACCTCTCGGGCGCGCTGGGCGCGCGCACGATCGGACAAGCAGTTAACTACCGTTTCTCGCCCCTTGTTCGAAGCTTACGACCGTCCCAGCTGCCGCTAGTTACCTTCCTATTGTTAAAGGACCGAGGGTTTGTATTACGTATCGGAACAACTTAAAATTTGGCCTTAATTTCTAATTTTGAAGAAAATACTTACTTCGAAAGGAGAGTAGAGGTCTTTAGCTCCGTTTCTCACCAACAACAAGTCGCGACTGATGCCCATCTCGGGTGTCAGGACGCGTTATAATGTACTTTTTTGGAGGGTGGCAAACGTTGAATGTAGGTGGCCTGGTTGGCCTGCCGTGGTGATCTACCCTACTTATTTTAGTTCGTATGGGGCTTCATATATCACATTATGTTGACGAAACTTCAATCTTTTGAATGGTATGCTTGGAGTTGTAGCCTAATTGTATTCTTGTTTCACCATTTAAATATCGAGTGAATACTAAGACCTGAAAATCGTGATAAGGGTTGGTAGTCGCTGGTTTTTCCCCCTATAGTAGTATATGCATTTTATTATTTGGGGTAATGGTTTTGGAAGTGTAGGATCTGTCTGTGGATCTGTAAACTACCCAGGTACTTTTTCGGAGGGTGGCCACAAACGCGGTAGTCAGTGAGTTGGACAGTCCAGTCAGTTCTTTACCCTAGGGATAGGTAGGTATCTACCTAGGTAGTACTAGGTACTTGGATACAGTCTAGCCTAGTTCCGGTTAAACTCACTTACCTATATCAAAGTTATAGTACTACGTCAAAACCTGGCTAAAACACTGAATAAACACAGGAACAATTCATTCATCATCTGCTTACCTGCAAAATGTCTAAACGAGTAGACAAGTTGACAACAAACAACATGCAGTTAGATGGTAGTCGAACATGCGAGCGAGCAATAGTAGTAATAGCGCATAGATGTTATCTTTACAACGACTCCTCTCTCTCTCTCTCTCTCTCTCTCTCTCTCTCTCTCTCTCTCTCTCTCTCTCTCTCTCTCTCTCTCTCTCTCTCTCTCTCTCTCTCTCTCTCTCTCCTCTCTCTCTCTCTCTCTATATATATATATATATATATATATATATATATATATATATATATATATATCACTCTCTCTCTCTCTCTCTCTCTCTCTCTCTCTCTCTCTCTCTCTCTCTCACCTGACTTGTACGTATTGCATTATTGAATAAATAATAACTAAAAGGATGAATTAGTTAGCTTTGACAATGATGTTACAACCTGCCCTTACTCATGTCCACCAAGTAATTGGCTCTCAGACGCGTAACTCTGTAAGCTTGTATATATGTTTATGTCTACGAAGGACATTAAGTGAAACACTTTACCAAAAAATATGTGAGTGCCATCGCGAACGGTTGTAATATATATTAAATAATATTCTGTTATCTTGTGGTACAGGACCGTATCTGTAACGCGAGTTGGCAATATGAACACTTGTTACCAACAGCCTCCGGTGATGGTGTCAGCGCCAGGCCCAGGCCGGTTCACTCATCGCCTTTCATCAGTATTCAGTAGTCAGTATTCTGCTGGGTGTTCCCGGTGTTGGAGTGTTCGATAAATAGCAAAATTTTGGGGGTTTTGATGCACAGACAGACAACAGAAACTGTCAAGTTTTTCCTTTAGTCAAATAAGCCTAGGTGAATGACTTTCAGAAGATACCTGACTATCCAGGCAGTAGATATATATATATATTTTTTTTTACTAAGCAGTACAGTGTTACATTCGACAACATTTCTTATATATTTCGTATTTCTAACCACAGGGGTGACTACTTTTCTTATACATTTCGTGTTTTTGACCACCCAGGGTAGCTGAAATGTCTAAGGTAGGTGTACGACAAGTCGTGGACCCGGTGCACCTCGGGGAAGGACCCCATTGGGAAGAAAACAACCAAAGCTTATTGTTCGTTGACATTATGTCATGTGAGCTTCATAGATACTTCCCCGCAAGTGGCAGACACCAGATACTCCATATCAGTGAGACGTATTTTTTTATTTATTTATATTTCCTTTGTTTTCAGTCCAACTCTTATTGGATTTGATACTTTTCAATGTAACTATTCTTCGATATCTATGCTAAAAAAATTAAATGTTGATTTCTTTATATCATATACTTTAACATTATGGACAGACTTCTTTTTCAATGAATCCTTTTACTGACTTTATGCAAATAAATCTTCAAGATTATTATTCGTACGCAAACTTAGTATCCAAACAACTGAATTAATTAATGATAAGCAGCACAATAACAAGCATATTAACATTGTGCTGATTTATTTGCATCCTAATAATTTTGTAAAAACAATTACAGAGAGAAGTTAAGTATATCTTAGTTTAACCAGACCACTGAGCTGACTAACAGCTCTCCTATGGCTGGCCTAAAGGGTTAGATATTTTGACGTGGCTAGGAACCTATTGGTTACTTAGCAACGGGGCCTACAGCTTATTGTGGGATCCGAAACACATCGAAATATGAATTTCTATCACCAGAAGTATTTAACTCTGATTCCGCGTTGGCAGAGAGGGGAATCGAACCCGAACCCTGAGATTGGTAGTCGAGCACGTAACCAACTCGTCTAACAAGGAATAAACAATAACAGAAATCTTATAAAATACTCCAAGGTTGAAATTTGGCTAATTTTGCTATACGTATCTTGTTTGAAAGATGACTGTGGAACCGGTAAGTCGGTTGGATTTGTGGTACCACTAGAGGGAGACCCTAACCTTCTGGTTGTTGGCCTGGGTCGCTCGTTAGCCGTAGTAGAGTGGTCCCCTAATGATGTAGATGACAAGACCGTGGATCCCAAGGTTGTCCTTCAGACAGTAGATGAAGGAAATCCTACTAATCGCTTCAACGATGGGAAGTGTGATCCCTGTGGAAGGCTTTGGGCGGGTAAGTGTAATGTGGTTAACATTCAAAATAGAAAATATACTAAAAAAAAATTTGTTGAATGTGGACTAGGGGTATAAGGAAACTTTTATCTGTACCATATTGACAATTATAATCGCATAAGTGCTTTTCTGTTAGTTTTTTAACTTAGTTATTTAACTGTTTTCCCTTTTTTTAAGTCTTTAACCTCATCTGTTATCCACAGGTACAATGGGCTATGAAACTGTACCAGGACAACCAGATTTACACAAAGGTTCACTGTTCTCACTGGATTCAAAACTGTCTATCTCACAATGCTTACAAAAGGTTGGTTCTAAAAATATATGAATAAGTACTGTTAATATAAGATACTGAAGAAGAGTGATCTTAGGACAAGAAAAAGAAATATTTATGTAATAGGCATAATTTCCCTATGTTGCCTTAAGACCAATCTTATTGCATGCTGAAAAATGTAGGAGCATCATTTCAAAGAGAAACAAGCGTAGAAATTTGGTGAGCGATAAGCCTTCAGTCTATCTTATCAGTTTGACATTTCCCTAATATTAACAGATCTTATTTTTACTGTGTATCCACGTACTTTTGAAATATTCTGTCTCCTTAGCAACAATTCAGATTGTTTGTCGTACAGTAACTCTCCATTTAGAAAAGAAAATTGAACATTTTAATAAAAGATAGGAATAATACCAATTATAAGTTCATTCGATTCAAAACTTGCAGATTTCCATTTCCAACGGATTAGCTTGGACCCATGATAGGAAAACATTCTACTATATAGATTCCTTGGAATATTCTGTGGATGCTTTTGACTATAATGAAACTACAGGTGAAATTGGTAAGTACTACACATTTCATTTAGAGACCAAGATTAGTCTAATTCCTTACTGTGGTAGAGAAGTTCTGTTTTAATATTAAGGAAAATCATGTCACGTATTACATTTCCCTACCAGTGAATTTAGTTATGAATGTTAACCTTAAAAATGCAATATCCTAAACAGTTTATACTTATAAGTATAATTTACTGAAGGTTCAAAACTTGAAACCATATTGTTACAATTACACAGCATTTCTAAAATCAAATATTCTTATACACAAGATTTTCATTCTTTTTTTTTAAATTGCATTAATTTTCTATATAATGACCTCATCCATTTGAAGATTAGGCTCCAAAAAGTGAGAGTAGCAAAATGATGATTGCAGCATGACATTAGAGAGAATGGTAAACTGGTTTAAATATCTGATATTCAGTTGAGTTCACATACTCCTCAATTCCTCTAAAAGACCCTATGCCCAAACCAAGTCGGTGTTATGGATTTCAGATCATTCCCCAGACCTAAAATGCTTACTCGAGTAACAGATATTCGGTTAGGTGTGGAAAAGGCAAGTCTAGTATTTCAGTATGGCTGACAACTAGCAGTTGCATTGACCCCCAGTCAGTTATCTAATTGTGCTCAGCTTTATTAATACCCTTATTAATAATCTAGGTGGGAAAGCCAAGCATTTTATCATTAGTTACAGATAAATGAAGTGGTAGTACTTACTTGAAAGATAAGTGTATCTCTTCAGAGCCAGGAGAGTTATTTGGAATTACTGTTTGCGTACATACTGCTATGACTCAATCTTTTTTTTTTTTTTTTTTTTTTTACTATCACATACTACTCAACTATTTTCATTTTAGTATATATCACACGGATGCTGTTCAAGTTGCTGCTTTGTTATTGCGATTTTGATTTGATTTATATAGATTTTTGGCATTATGCCAAGCACTGGGGCAACTAAGGCCATTCACCGCTAAAACGGAAATAGACAGTAAAAGGTTTGAAAGGCATAACAGGAGGAAAACCTTGCAGTTGCACTATGAAACAATTGATAGGAGAGGGTGGTCAGTAAGATAAAGAAAGAGAATATGAAGGGAGGTACAGTAAAAGGAATGAAAGTAGTTGCAGCTAGAGGCTGAAGGGACGCTGCAAAGAACCTTAAGTAATGCCTACATTGCATCGAATGAGGTGCACTGATGCACTACTCCCCTACGGAAGCTTTATTATTGTGTATTCACTTGACACAAACTTGGTTAAAAAGTAACTAGACTAGCCTAGTCAATGAAAATATTTCTCATACTTTGCATGGCCATTCTTTTCAGAAGGGCAACTGAACATAGTACAGGCAGTCCCCGGGTCAGGACGGGTTCGGCTTACGACATTCCAAGGTTAAGGCGCTTTTCAATTATATTCATCAAAATTATTTCCAGGGTTACGACGCCTACAATGCTCATCTGGCAGAAGAAATATGACACCAAAAATGCAAAACAATCAATATTTGAAGTTTTTTTATGAAAAATGCAATAAGAATGCAGTTTACATAGTTTTGAATGCACCCAAAGCATTAAAAGTAAGGTTTTCTTAGGATATTTTATGATGTTCCAGCTTACGATGATTTTCGGGTTAAAACGCATCTCAATAACGGAACCCCCGTCGTAACCCGGGGACTGCCTGTATGAAGAAATGGGAGGAAGGGGGGGGTTAAGCATGGTACTCAAATAAACAACCAAAGTTTAAAGGCAGTAATAATTAAATAGAAATTGAAACAGCAGTGTCTCTGTGTACGAATTATGGTAAGTTCATACAGTCATCCCAACTTGATAAACAGGACACAACATATAAGGTCACAGCTCTGGCTCTGAAGAATTTATCTGGTTCTAAATAAGTTTCCACAAATGGCTGCCTGACCAAGAACCAGTCAGTTATGGATAACAAAGCAAAAAAATTTAATTGAAGAAACCAGTGAGAAATCTCATATACAGTAACATGAAGTTTTGTTAGGCAATAAATGTCACAACTGGACAAGTAACATACAAGGACAACAAAAATACTCTAGAAAAACAAATATACCCAACAGTGTTCACTTACCTTGAAGAAGTGGAAGCTGAACATGGCAATTCAACTCCAAACAATGGAATTCCATAGCAGTTTTATAGCATTCACTTTAGACAAAGGAAATCCATGTTGAAGGTGTTACAAACCAAGAGAGGTCAGCTTCAGGTTCGAAATGAAATAAACAAAAAAAATTCAACACCAACAGTTGAAACAGGGAATACGAATATAGAAAGAACACTAACACAACAAAGGTTTATTTACAAGCTTACTAACAAAGATGAATCCAGAATGGTGTCTCCTATTTACATAAAGGTAAAATCTTACACTGCATGAACTTGGGGAACAGTGAGGTAATGAAAGTACTTGCCGACCAGTTTTGCAACTCGAAACGATGGCTTCACAAAAGGAGAACTCTAATTGTAGACGTCTTCTTGACTCCGTATTGCAGAAAATAATGTCTATTCTTGATACTTAAAGGGCAGGAACCTCTCTAAACCTCTTGCAGAACGTTTCTTCTCTAAAGTTTTGCTCTACGTCAAAATGCCTCGGTCGTCCACTCCTGACAACGACTTGACTAGAATCCGATCAAACTCACGAGCACCTTTTTCTCTCTGATCCTTCGTTCTTCTTCTATTATCTCACTCTGATGATCTCTGCTGCTGATCTCTCACTGATAATCTGATCTGTGGCTCTTACTGATGATCTCTTCTGTGACTAACTGATGATCTGCCTTCTCCTACTTCGTCCATCTTATTTATACGGCATTCTGGGGGCGGGGCCTACGGCGAGCGTCACAGACTCCCGAGATTACCGTAATAATTTAGAAGTTTCTCGACGAAGTATTGCATCAGAAGTCGCGGCGTTTCTCACGACACTTCGGCGCCTGTCAAGTTCCACAAAACTCCTGCCGATTCTTGAACCATCATGAGAACAGGCACCTCCAACACATGCGCGAATGCCTACGTGCTGCAGAACTTCTTGAAGATGCGTTTTCCTTTCCTTTATCTTTCTTTGCTATAAAGCAATTACCTTTACAGAAGGTCAAATACCTCATCTATGAAAATATCTGCCTAGCAGTGATATTTGATGTTCCGTATTACGTACTACATTTAAGACTAGAAATATTAAGCACTGTACATAGTTTGGTGATTTAACCAATTTTAGACCTCCATGTGTTGAAATTCATCCCTGTTAAAAGTACTTTATTACAGTATAGTAATTTTAAAACATGAGTCATGGCTGGGTTTTTTTTACGCAAGAGTTCTACATAAATTAATTGATAATGACAAAAGTGTTCAAGATGCATTAAAAGGGAAATTGTTGTGTATGTGTATATTTATTTATATTAATTCATAACACATTTGACATGTATATACAACACACTCTATGTAGCTGTAGTAAAGTCCATTGCCAATTATATGCAGTAGTGGATGAAATGAAAACTTGGTTAGAGTCCGCAAACTGTGTATACTTACAGTACTCTGAAAGAGTACATATATTATGTTATGTTATGTAAAATATTAAGATTTCAATTTCCGCTCTCGATAGGAAATCGACGCAAAGTTTTGGATTACAAGTCATCAGGGTTGGCTAAGGACATTCCAGATGGTATGTGCATAGATGTTGATGGAAACCTCTGGGTAGCAAATTTCTATGGGAAAAAGGTAAAGTCAATTCTTCTTAAAATATGAATAAGAGGTATAATTTAAATGCTTATCAACCCTCATAAATGAAAAATAAGTAAAGTATGAACATTTTATTCATTATCATGTACAATTTAAAAAATAAATGGGTATTTCATATTATTTTATTTACCAACTGTTTTCCATTGTAACTATCTTATTTAGCAAGTCTGCAGTATTGATACATTTCACCTGGCAATGAGCTTTACAAAAATATAAAAATTGATAAAGCTAAACAAAACTGAACTACCATGTAAATATGAATTGTATTTGGAGTTCCTTGCCAAAATTGTGCTTCTGGCTACACATGAACATTAATGATATTAATAAAGCAGTCTTAGTTTTCCTCTACTTTTATGTTATTCTCATTTCATTGCATGCTGATAATGATTCATTCTTCTGTACATACTTGAAACAATCCTGCACTCTTGTTCTGAAATTATGATTTTTGTTTTTTATTTTTGTTCATAGCCAATGGTCTGTGTAGTGTAAATCCTAAATACTCATAGCTGGGTAGTATATGATTACCGAGCCTTGTACAGGGAATTATATGCAAATAACAAAAATTACTTTATAAAAAAATTGCTAGAATCATCAGTGGGTTGTATGAAAGAATCTTCACTGGTCTTGGCTATTCTTTCTAAAACCAAGTGTAACAGATTTAGTTAAAAGACTCATCTACGTACTTTCCCTGTCAGGGGGGGGGGGGAGGCCAAAGGTCAGAAAATTAGTTGGAACCTAAGTATGAAAGTTGGTAGGCCAAGGGAAAGTTAGTAAAACTCACTGACACTTTTCAGCCTGCTGAGGTAACTCTTCAGGTACTGGTTAATGGGTCTGTATGGGTCCAATAGATTTACCAATAACCTCTTATCAATATGAATTGAGTACCCTTCCTGCATATTGCAAATGTGAAAAACCTGCTTATGCTGATCACCTTATTTCCTTTAAGTCATTTGTAAGATTTAATTCTTGGTGCTCCAACCATATTATTCCCATCATTGCATATATGAAGTAGTAGATTGCCTTACTACTTCTTTTTATACTTCATTGATATGTAAAACATTAGTGTTTGTATAGGAACAGATTCTAAGACACAGGAAAACAGTTTCCTTGCATTTAAACCTTCACTTTACTAGAAATACTTATTCTGAACCTCTATTCTGACTTTGCACACTTGAATTCATCTCATAACTAAAGAATAACTTTCTAGCAATAGGGTAGTTGCTCCTTTCCTTCCTAGGTGAGCTTATTTTCATCTCTCTACCACCACTGGTATCCTACTGGAAATGTGAGCCATTTTGAACGTTCAGCTGATATAGGTATTATGTATTTTTCCTCACATAAACCTGAGGTCTTTACATATGGGATTTACTTTCAACACAACCTGGAACTGGCTGTTGAACTTGAAATGAGGAGATCATACTGACGGCAGGGGAGGAAGACCTGCCTTCAAGTCAGTAAACATTCAGTAGAATTAAATATAAAATCAGCATTTCTCGCAATTCAGCCACACTGCCTCTGATTTCATTTACTGTAAATTGGATGCAAACATCTTTTGCATAGAGTCCATATTAATACTATAACTTTATTACACAGGTAATCTGCATTGATCCAAGAGCAGGGAAAATTATCCAAACTATTGAAATGCCAGCACAAAATATGACTTCAGTGTGCTGGGGAGGACCAAATTACGACATTCTCTATGCAACTTCTTCTAGAACTGGTGTTTCTCCAGATGATCCAAATGCTAAGTATGGAGGAGCAACATTTGCCATCACTGGACTTGGTACCAAAGGCCAGAAGCCAAGTCACTTCAGAGTTGACTTACAATTGTTGAGAACAAAATACAACAAATAGAGAACCACAAATGCCTTTAACTAATTCCTAGCAACATGCATGATTAATACAATTCAGCTTTTTAAATAATTTTGTAATCAAATTGGGTAAGGTCAGTGGATTGTAGCTAGTGCCCCGGAAAAAATGCTTGGCAATGCCAAGGGGGTGAGGTGTGTTCTCCACTCACTCTCCTTAACACCAGTTAACTACCCTGTTACCTAGTTTCAATGACTGAGTCCAAATAGCACTTAGGAACTCATACTCCTACATAAACTGCGACTGTTTGTTCATATTCATGTAGGAACAAATTATAAACATTCAAAGGTCTTTACATATTTATACTCTATTGTTCATTTTTACACAACAGGTATTTACACTGGCACTGAATAAGCCTGGTATCATTTGTACCTTTATTAAATAATTAACATTCCTTCATATATATGCCCCAGAGGAAATGATCAGTGCATGAATATTTACAATGAATCTCATAGTAAAAGAATGACAATAACAAAAATGTATAAAAATGATACCTGAAAAGAAAACGTGGCATAAAAGCTGTAAATACTACTGCCATAATAAAAAAGTTTTTCAAAATCACAGGAAACTGCTCAAGACGCTCTTTTTGTTTAGTTGTTCGTATTTCCGCATGTTGATACATATACTTGCAGTGACCTCCTCCGCTGTCTTGTTTTGGCCATAATAATCTATGAATTCTCCATCAGGATTGATTAAATATATTATAATAGTGTGATCCACCTGTGAAAGAAATAATCATATATCAAATTTGTTTTCTGGCCAAATAAATCAAATTTCAATCACAATAAAAAATCTTAAGAAGACAAAGATCTACTTGGAAGAAATTTTCAGAATTTAGCAAAACCAAGGGTATTAACCCTTTGAAATTTTCATGTTACCTAAATTTCAATTTCATCCCTTGAGATTGCAGTGACAACAAATGACAATATCTAAAACAAACAAGTGATTAATATTTTGTTGGCAGGTATGTATTGTTACCCAAGGTAACAATTTGTGAAAACTGTAGCGTATGGATGTTTCTGATAGCAACTACTGATAACAAATCTATTCTCACTAAAGTGCTTATTGTATCTGGTTGTTTCATTGATTACATTTGATTATTATTTATATAACTTGTATTATCTTCAATTTGGTGTAGGAATGACAGAGGACTGGTGAACCTTGGTAGATTTGCAGGGCATAATGTATGCATGTAGTACATGATTAATGGGGTAAGAAAACCTGAACTAGTTGTCATGAAACAAGGATGCCTTCCACACATCCTTTATACATTATACTCTTCCTTTAAGGACCCTTAATAATATTCTTTTCCATGCAATAGCAAAATCTTTTGTTTGCTGCTGAAATAAGAAAATGAGGATGTAATAATTTTAAAAACTTACAGAAACTTAAAACAATTTCATATCCATCCACTATAATAGAAGGTAAAGAGCACCATACACTTACTATATAATCATCATCATCATCACGAGGTCCTGCACTAAAGTAAACTCTGTAACCCCGACAAGCTTCGGCAATTTGTTCTACTGATCCTGTCATCCCTAACATTTTCGGATGGAATTCCTTGAGGTATTCTTTAATGACTTCTTGCGAGTCTCTTGTAGGATCAACTGTTATGAACAGGGGTTGTATATTTGGTACATTTTCCATTCCATCTGTCAAAGAGAATTTACTTTTATACAAGTTACTTAATACAATATCTAAAACAACTCTATTTCATTGAGTACAAGATAATTAAGCAAAAACCTCAACTGCTGAGTTGAGGAGTAGAAAAAATTAATTGCAAATTTCTGTTTTGCATGTGCCTAATCTACAGTATATTACTATACCAAGAATTTTTCAAGGTGTGGTAGAGTACCACTTAATATCCAGTCACACACAAAGTAACATCTAATGTCAAAAGAAACATGGAAAGATTTACTGAATATGAAGCAAAGTACCTTAGTCATAGAGTATGCAGCAGCTTCATATCTTTCAGAGCAAAAGTTTCAAGGTTAATGTTTGTTGGGTACCAGCACATGCAGACATACATGGGAATGAGGAGGCAGATAAGACTGCCACAAAAAATGACTTCCAGGTAGTCAGGAAACCAAACAACACTTAATTACATACTTATTTAAAATGTATTGTTAGAATACTGGCCAAATAGGAGAGCAATATGTAAACTGATGGGTGTTATCTTAAAAGCAAATAATTACATAAGTGCTGATTTAATGAGCTGGTTTCTACTTACCAATTGTGTCAACCACATTAGCCATCTTTTCTAATTCATCTGGACAAACATCAGGACAGTGAGTAAATCCAAAGTATATGAGACACCACTGACCATAGAAATCTTCACTCTTTCTAGGTATCCCATTGTGGTCAATCAAATCAAACCTTCCTCCTATGTTTGCTTTCCCTAAAGCTCTCTTTCTTTCTCTAGCAATAGCTGAAATATACATACAAGAAATAGTAAAAGCACATACAGTAACTAGTCAATTCCTAATATAAGTTGAGTCAGAGCTGTCTACCCCAAGCTAAAAGATCTACCATTTAAATTTTTTAAAACCACAGACATTGAAACAAATAAAAATATGACTAGTCAACGATAAAATCTTTGCCAATACAAAATACAATACATATAAGTAACATCTTTGCCAGTACAAAATAAAATATGAAGTTTTTATAGTAAAACTAATATTGTAATACCTACCTGAACACCTGAATAAGCCCTGGTCACTTACCAGCCCGAACCATCATTTATTAAAAATTTACCAAATCTTTGGTTAAAATAAACGATCAGTGTTGCCAATCTCCTGGCAAACACCCTCGTTACCTAGTTACCAGCCCACCGCTGGTAGCCCTGCCTCACGGGCCGGTCACACCTGCCCTCTCACGTCAATCATAACTCAATAACTCTGTACGAGAGGGGAGGAGGGTGGGAATCATTCAGGTGTTCAGGTAGGTATTACAATATTAGTTTTACAATAAAAACTTCATATTGCAATACACCCCCTGAACACCTGAATAAGCCCGTTTAACAACATTAATTTGGAGGTGGGGAATCAAATCTACCCGGCCCTCCACTGTACCAGTTGTCAGTCAATATAATTGAGTACGCGGGTCAGTCTCAAGTTCATTTGTCACTCGTCCAAACTAATCTCCCATGTGTGGCCTTCTAGGCCTCCCATATGTGGAGGGAAAAACTCCCTGCACCTCTACCCTAAGGTCAAAACTCATTGAGTGCGGGAGGGATACAAACCTGTTTCCTCTCAGCTGGCTATGTGCCTCACCTGAGTAGAGGAAAAACTGAAGACCTCCCATGTGGCTCTCGGCCTCTCATGTATGGAGGGAATCTGAAGACCTCCCAAGTGGCTCTCGGCCTCTCATGTATGGAGGGAATCTGAAGACCTCCCATGTGGCTCTCGGCCTCTCATGTATGGAGGGAAACTGAAGACCTCCCATGTGGCCTTAGGCCTCTCATGTACGGAGGAGACAACCATGTCCATCGGTGCGTCTGCGACGGTGTCGTCGATCGTAGTGATGTCCTCTCTTGTAGTGTTGTACCTGCCTGTCTGTACTCTGCCTGGTTGGCACTTGGAAGAATACCCTCAGATAGACCCAGACATGTTCTTTCCTATCTGTCCTAATACTTAAAATCCTCTCGTGAAATATCATATCATGAATACCTTATACATATTCCTAATATTCGCTCCCTACTCTAACACTAACTCAGACAGCAAGATTGTTGGGTTTAAAAATAGAATTTAGGCCAAAGGCCGAGTATTGGGACCTATGAGGTCAGTCAGCGCTGAAGGGAAATTGACAAAGTTTGAAAAGGTGTGACAAGAAGAAAAACCTCTGTTGCACAATGAGTCCAGTGTTAGGAGAGCGTGGAAAATAGGATGAGAGAATATGAAATCAGAAAAGTGAGAGAGAGAGAGAGAGAGAGAGGAGAGAGAGAGAGAGAGAGAGAGAGAGAGAGAGAGAGATACAATCGTCTAGGATAAAGAGAGAATATAAAATCAGGGAAGTGAGAGAGAGAGAGAGAGAGAGAGAGAGAGAGAGAGAGAGAGAGAGAGAGAGAGAGAGAGAGAGAGAGAGAGAGAGAGAGAGAGATAAATTACAATTGTCTAACATCTCCACCTCCGTAAATTGCACCCTCTTCTAAGTTAAAAGGGTATTATCTTAACGATAATATACTCGTATAACTCCGTACAGCTATGAACAACCGAACGAGAACTTGTTGCTAATGCGATCGACTCCTATAACAACATCACTTTATTGTATTGATCAGCGTGTGACAGTAATCGAATCCGAAAGCAACATCCGTTATTGTATTTATCCGCGTGCGACGGTAATTACTGTATTCATGTTATAAATGCACCTGAAGCTAATAAGGCAAAATTACGTGCATCAGCAACCTGGACAGAAGTCCCGAGCTTTTGTATGAATTCAAACACAGCCGTGGTAAAAGAAACTAATAGCATGAGAGAGCTCATTACTGTTCTTTCACACAGACAAAGGATTAATAAGTATATAAAGTGTAAGGTTCGTAATACCTATGAAAACGAGTGAAAAACGAACGGAATCCTAAATTTAACGCCATCTAACCCAAGGGAAAAACTAGCTTCCAATGAGACGTATCAGTCAAATTTTGGTCTTAAATTACATCGTAAGACGAACAGTATGACTTCGTTCCATAAGTTAAGTATCCAGATATTCATTAATATGCTAACTAGGGACAAAAACATTAGCCGAGACCAAGTGATATTATTGAATCTGGAGCCAAGGAAAAAAAAAAAAAAAAAAAAAAAAAAAAAAAAAAAAAAAAAAAAAAAAAAAAAAAAAAAAAAACAGACTAGCCGGCATCCTTGTCTGTCTAAGCCACACCTCCTTACAATAGTGTTGTTTGATGACAAGCTAGTGTAATTGTAATTTAATTGAAAAGTAATAAAATAATATTTAAAGGTAATTAAATTAACTTTATTAGGCCTAATATTAATTTCAGTTGTCATTGTAATTTGATAATATGACTGGTAATAATTTGTAACTGTAATTGACATAAGCGCAATGTAATTACTGACGGCAATAGTCTGTTAAACGTATGAAGACGTCATACATACGAATTCCTTATATCTGACATCCGATTATATGCCCCAAGATAGATACCTCATTGACTATGTTAAATGTCAACATAGTTGAACACACGTCTCCTTCAAGACGTTTGTACAAACTTGGCATAAGTGAGAGTGTTGTTACGTTAGTCATTTTAGGCAATCAGGAGAGAATGAGATGGATACGGCGACGCAAACCCGTATTCGTCATCCGCTGATTCCAGCGTGAATGACTGCAGAGTTAGTGATTATACTACGCTAATATGATGATACATATAATACAATTATGATGCTTTAGTCGGACAGAATCCGATCTTCATTCTGTTCGATTACATTCATATTAATTATCCTCAGATCGGATTCTCGTTCGTTTTCAATTACACCTGTACTGAATTATCCGAAGTCAGAATGCCTTGAGCCTACAGCGTTAGCCAATATAAAATAACTACCGATATGTTGTACAGCGAATACTTTAGGCTGGGCTAGGCTACTGAATATGCATACGATATATCATCGTGAACACTAGGCTAACCGTAGTTAATTTTATTCGATTTCTCTCCATACTGAATATCGTAAGTCAATATGCATTGAACGGAGAATTAGTTGATATTAACAATTATCGTATCGTATAAGTAGAGGAAAGTAACCTTAAAGACGAAGGAGCATATCTGAAAGACCAACCATGACCTAAAAGCTTCTGATGCAAGGAACTCGAAGCAGGAAAAAGCCTAAAGATGCTCTAAGGACACTGTGCCTCTATAAACTACTACTTTTAATAGAAAACCGACCCGAAGAAGCCTGCACTTCTCTTCCTAAACTAAACACTATGTAGCCTATTATCCCTACTCGTCTATATCTGACCTAAGTTTTTATCATCCTGAGAACTTACACATCGAGGGAAGGGGAATCTGCTGCCAAAACTGCCTGCTCCGCGCCAGGGGGGACGGCGGATCCTGCCCTGTGGGCTTGCGGATCCCCATAACCCCCAGCACCGGTTAGGGCTGGTTCTGGAACAGGCAGGGGAGCTGGAAAAGAACGATTAGTAATTTCAGTATCCCTATTGCTCGATCTATCCTCACTTAATCTTGACATAAAATCGGTAACAGAGATGTCATACTCGATCTCAGCCTACTCTCAAGTCTCTTAAAGAGCACTGTCTCTAAGTCTTTATCTTGATCTACGTTAGTCTCTTCCTGCCTACACTTACTTCTTAATACGAGACCTTTCCTATGTTTGAGATACCCTAACATATGGTCCAAAGACCACTCCTGACATTCCAAACATCTGGTCTTTACATTATATTGAACAGGCCTACAATTTACGCATAAGGAATGACTATCGTGTCATAGGGTACTCATCCTTTTCTTGCATTGTTGGCAAAGACGATACGTTGTTGAACTTCCGCTCGTCGTTTTCTGTGATGTCGTGGCCGAGAATGCAGTAGTCGTTGTCGTAGCTTGTGTTGTTTCTTCCTTTGCAGAATCAATGTCTGATGACAAGGTATTAATAGCAATCCAACCGTAATCCAAAGGGATGCGTAATTCGTCACCAAAATCAATCAAATCAAAGGTGCAAATGAAGACCGGGCAAGACCAAAAAGGAGTTCGCTGTGGATACATCTGTACTCCACCGCAAAAGATAAATGATTGACGTGAGAGGGCAGGTGTGACCGGCTCGTGAGGCAGGGCTACCAGCGGTGGGCTGGTAACTAGGTAACGAGGGTGTTTGCCAGGAGATTGGCAACACTGATCGTTTATTTTAACCAAAGATTTGGTAAATTTTTAATAAATGATGGTTCGGGCTGGTAAGTGACCAGGGCTTATTCAGGTGTTCAGGGGGTGTATTGCAATATAAAAGTTTATAAATTTAAAATTAATAACGATCTAATTTATTTCTTGATATTACACTGTAGATACCAATAAATTTCTTCTCAATATAAGAAATAGGGGTCTCAAAATTTCTCCAGCACATGTGATCAAATACTTCTTATTGATAGCCTAAACATATACGTATAACAGCAATCTCCTGACATCTCATAAAAAAAAAAAATTCTTGGTTTCCAGATAGCTGAGAACCTCTACTAGTAAAAAAAACATCCTTCTCTACATAGTCTGAACAAGCAGCAGTCTGGTTGAGCACAGAAAGGCAATTTTCAACAAAAGAATAAATTTCTTTATGTGAAAATACATTTTATTTGCTAAAAATCATAAAACTTATTTATTTCAAAACAAACCATTACTTTATGACCTGAATATGCTGTTTAGGTGGGATGGGCTCAATGCCCACGGAACCCTTCAAAGTTCTTAACTTATAAGAGGTACTGAGACTGTAACATTGTGAGCAGAAGAAAGTAGAACCAAAATCCCTCACATATCAATATTGTATGTTCTTAAGCCTACTAAACTCTGACATTTTTATGCTCCCTTTGGCTTAACTAGAATTTCAATACTGGTATTATATGTAGGAGTGAGGTGAAGAAGACTTGGAGATTGACAAAGAACCCATAACCTCAAAGCGCTTAACAGATCACATGATGCAGATTGCAGACAAACTTCACCTCTCAGATTGACTTTCCTTTGGCGAGGGTTTGTCTTGGAATTTTTTCTGACAAATGATATGGCAAGTTATGGGTCTGCTATCGCACGAGCAACTTCTGAATACGTAGTATATATATAAGTAAATGGAAAGGAACTAAACTGTATACTGTATTATTTTACTGCACTGTTTTACCATATATAAGCAAATGGGGGGAAATGTTGCAATAACTTGTATTTTTCAATTTGCACAGGAATTATGGATTACTTATCACAAATAAATTTCTTTTGTAATATTGTTTACTGTAGATTTACAACCTTATAAAAACCATTACCAATGACTGAATTACTGTTGTAGTCAATGTAGAAACATTCATATATATCTAATTTACATAAATACTTATTTTAATCAAAATCAAACTTACCTAATTCCTTCTCTCTCTTTATATAAAGCATAAATCCAAGCAATCCACTCCCAATAACTCCTGTGGCTAATAAGGATTTCCAAGTAATTGGTGATCTTTTCTTTACACTTTTAGATGCCTTTGGAGGTGCTGAAGACAAACATCTTGTGATTTCATTTAGCTGAGTCCTTTCATGTCTCTGTAAAAAACTAAAAACTTACCAAATTGGCATTAAACAACAATTTTCTTAAAATAAATTGCATTTTTTCTGATATACATGCTAGTCTGTAAAAAAAAAAAATGCCCTTTACTAGCAATACAAACCTGTCTAAAATCTAAGACTTTCAAGCTGATTGCTCAGGCCTGTTAACTAGGTAGTTAGAAAGTGTGTACATGTGCATTTGTTTGGGGTGTGGGGATCTCCTTGTGTTCATCCAAATGAACCCTAGTTAGTTATGAGTGGAACAGATGATAAAAGATCAAGGTTGTATACCCAAGATAGATGGCTATAATTTAAGGACAATTAAGTGTAGTGTTAATGCTTACTATATATAGCTTTTTTTGACAGTTGTCATCTTTCACTTTGAAAGCTAGTGCTTTTTTATTTTTTTTATTAATCGCAGGCTGTATGAACATTAGGACCACCATAACATTATGTGCCTGCAAATATTGTTGTCTATTATTGCTAACTGTTGACCAGAGGAACTTTTATTCTAAGTCATGTAATATGCACAGGCCGTCAACAATCAAAATACCATTTGTGCCCCAACAATGTTACGGAGATTGATGGGAACTCATTTTGGAAAAATGCAATATGACATGGATAGGTCTCTGAGCGATGTAGGCTATGTGTGTTTGGTGGTATTATGAGAGTTTCTTGGGCTAATTTCTTTGTGCCTCTTTTAGACCCATTTTCTTTAGACAATCTGTGAACCTGGTGCCTTAAATTAAAAAAAAACACTTGACCAGATAGCATTCTTATCTGTAACAAGCAGCTTCCCCACTTATGGGGGAGGGGCACAAAACTGCCCAACTCAGTGCCAAGTCCCAAGCCTGGACAGACAGGGTATGCATCCATAAAATGCTTGATAAAACCAATTATGAAATGAGCCATTCAAGATAGAAACAGCTGGAGGAAGCTCATTAAAAAGAGCAAACTCAACTACGAATCAGGCCGAGTAGAAGAGGCCTGCCTGCAACTTTTGGATATTAACATTTTAAGGTAAATCACTCTGAAAATTTTGTCACCTCCAATTCACACATCCAGGCTTAATATTGATTTATCACTGCTAGTCGCCTTTACCAGACCAAAGGATGAGGAATCTGATGTGGCTATCTTGATGGTACATCTGGTAATTCAGATTTTGGTTAACACATAATAAGTAATAGATTAATACATAGGCTAATAGAGTTTATTAATGACTTTTCAAAATTCATACTGTAAGGTTAAGAGGTTTGGTTGATAATACCCCTGCACTTTAAACAAATGATTTAAAGCACCAAAATCCAGATAGACTGGGGTTCAGGTATGTAACGTCTTTCTGGCCAGTTTAGGACCTGGCATCAATGCCATAGCCTAAGTTAGGTTAGGTTAAGGGGCATCTTTGTATTTAAATACTGATAATGCTCCATACATATACCCTATCGGCTCCTTCAAGGCGATTTAGGCGGTGTCTGCCACATTGCCAAATGTACTTCTTTAGAGTTTTTAAAGGCCTACCCTTCCCATTTACCTCTTTTAATCCGAGCGTCTGTCAAAAGAGGTTTAACCTCCTTGGCGTTTGTTAATGTCTCTTGGGAGCAGTATACTTCTGGGTCTTCCCTGTTGCCTCGACACTCCAAAAATATTTCCATTCTTTCAGGTCTCCCTTTTTCATATAGGCCTAATTAAATCTCTTTTTGGACCTTTCTTGTGATTATTACAAGCTACTGGAGTTCTGCACTTTCAATTTACCTGTTTTTGTGTTAATTTACTGCATATTTATATATCTATATCTATATATAATATATAGTTATATATATATATATATATATATATATATATATATATATATATTATTATTATATATATATATATATGATATATATATATATATATATATATATATATATATATATATATATATATATATATATATATTAAATATACACAGGTACCATCCTACTTACAACCAAGTTTGGTTCCGACCCACTGGTTGTAAGTCAGAATGGATGCAAGTCGAACCTTAGAAAGTGGCCAACATACTGGGTAGGGTATACTATCAAACCTTTGCTATATAAAAGTGCCTACTTAGTATGTACTGTAATATAATGTACATTCATTATTTCAATCTTTTTACCATAATTTACTTCTACTAATACATTTTAATAATTTATGTAATAGTATATATTACGTATAATCAGGCATTGAGTTACAATGGGGTTAGGTTCTTGCATGCATGTCAGAAGTCGATTCTTACGTAAATTGGTTTGCAATTTAGTCTACAGTACAGTTAATACCAAATGATGCTGCAGATAGGCAGGGTAACTCAAACTGATGCTGCCTGAGTGATGAGAGTTCTCATGCCTGAGTGATGAGAGTTCTCATGAGATGGCGCAGTGCCAAGTAACTCAATGGTCAACTGTCTGAAGTAAGGTTGTAAGTACGAGTGGTCGTATGTCGAGTAGGTTGTAAGTCGGATAGTAGTTGTATTTATATATATATATATATATATATTATATCTATATATATATATATATATAATATATATATATATATATAATTTATTATCTATTCCTAATATGGTCCTCTGTTTCTTTCCAGTAAGTATTCATAACACTTTCCATGTTGTTTGTAAGGCGACAGACTCCTTAATGAGTCAGTGACAGTGTGTGTTTTGACAAGCTTCCCTTGCGGAGGCGTGGGCTGTTTGACATCTTTATGCCCTGAGGTCAGTTTAACACCTAAGAGAAGAAATGGCAGCGCTGGAAAATTTTATTGCCACAATTAAGAATAAACTTGTTGTTTTATTGTTGTAAAATGCTAGAAAATTACGAGGGCTTTTAATGTATTGCCAAAATTAATTAACAACCAATTATATTTGTATTGTATAACTTATGCTGTCTTCATATACCATAAAACGTTGAGTTGGAATATTTGATGTGGCAGCGCAGGCAACAGAGGAGACCACGCCAAAATCGCCATGAAGGAGCCGATAGGGTATGGTAGTTGTGAACCCATTCAGAAAAACATGATACAGGCAGTCCCAAGGTTACATAAGGTTTGGGCTACGTTGATCCAGAATTACGGTGCTTGCCTAACGGCGCTGTTAACCATAAGTTTTCAGTGCTGTAAGTGGATTTATGGTGCCGTTACCAGATTTAGTGCTGTAACCTGGAGTTATGGTGCTTATGGCATGGTAACAGCGTTGTAAGTACTACTTATACAGGTTATAATCATGTTGATTTGGGTTAAGGCAACTTTTGGTTTACAGCGCCCTGCTGGGAACGGAACTCCAGATGTAACCTGGGGACTCCCTGTATTACATTGTTACACACATCAAATGCAAAGTTCTACATTTCTCAAGAAATTCTGACAGTTAGCCTATATCTATGGCATTCCAAATAACCATCATGACCTAATAGAATGTGTATGAATTTCATATAAGTAGGTACTGCTTGTATAATATGGACATTGGGCTTTGCATTAGGGTATGAATTAGGGTAAAATACTGAATGGCTAACTGGTGACTACATCAGTAAATCAAGGGTACTTATCCGTGGCGGCCTTGACTATGGTAGTTGTGGTTTTTCTATGCAGTTTTACCTACTGAACAAGAATTTTAGGTAATATTTATTCGGACGACTGTAATTAACCGCCAGGGGCCAGTACTAAACACGGCAAAATACATTGGACGCCCCAATCCCTGGTGGATGTCGTATCAGCGGTTACGTTTCTTGCAGTCCGTGCGGAATGCTTCTGTAGAAATACCATGTCTACCATAGCGCCACCACCTTCCAAAAATTGGAAATTATGGCATTAATTTGAGACTTTGGAGAAAAAACTTACTTCAAGAGGAAAATAGAGCTCACAAGGTGTCGCTTTGACGGACAATGGCTCTTGAGTAACGTCTATCCTGGGTTACAGGACGTGTTAAAGTACTTTTTTGGGGAAGGTGGTCGCACTACGGCAGAGGCTGGCCATTTGGTATTTTACCCTATACCTACCTACTATGGCAGAGGTATCAGAAAATTCCATTTTCAATAACAGCCTAGCCCTATGTAAGACACGAAATGTACTGCAGTATGAATATCTGACGAGCCTATGTACAATAGAGGTAGGTAGGTATCTAGCCTAAAGGCTAGTGTTTCATCGTTAGGTTAAGTTAGGATATTTAACGTCAGAAATTAGTTACTCCTGTGATATTCAATCGTGTTCAACGATGTTGGGTCCTAGTATACTAAGTAGTATCCAAGCATAACCTAGGAGTTACCTACTTGGTAGGTAGGTAGTACCTACAGCTAAGCAAGACCCGTAAGATACCGGTACAGCGACAAGCGAGTTCTGAAAGGTTTTCTTACCCAAAGTCCGGCGTAGGACGAAGCCAAACTGTTTCTCAGCTGTAAATTTGTGCAGCATCTTACAAGGTGCTTAAACACGGGCATGGTTAATGTTATATTTTTCAGTTATTTGACTACATGTAGTACGTGATGCAACGAGTAAGACAGGCATGCCCCCTTAATTGGAAAAGTTTTCTACAACTTAATTTTTGCTTATGCTCTTTAAGTAGTGTCATCTCTAAAAAAAATGTATATGTAATAATATAATCTATATTCAATAGAAAATTATACAACTTTAAGTTTATATTTTACTGTGTTAACACAAAACAGAAACAAAAATAATTATTGTTTGCAAAGAACGCGGCTCTCTGGGTTATCTGCAACTCGTGAATCTACCGAAATGTGTGATGTAAACAATGAGCGTTATACAATTTTAATAATTCAACTTTCGTATTGGATGAGAAAATTTCAAAATGAAATGCACGTAAATATGGGGAAATATTTACATCATATCAATATTAAGGATTCGGTCTTAAGATGTTATGTCAGGTGATTACATAACCATGCGTGTTAAGGATTTTCTTTAGAACGGCGCCTTCCAGCCAAATAACCTCTTGGATATGTAGTAGACTGCACAATGAGATGTGGAAATTAAGTGCAGCGGAGGATATAACTAGTTTATTAAATAAATAGAAGATAAAAGTGGCTATGGATATATTTAGTTGATTAAATAAATAGATGACAAAAGTGGCTATGGATACTTATTTTACATTTGTTACCCCTTAGTACACTAAGAGTCAACTCCATCCATTCTGTCACCATTCATTGATTGCCCCAATTTCCCGGTTTCCATTTACCTCTAAAGCTTAAGTTCATATTAACATCAAGATTCCTCCTCAGGACATCATACTCATTGATTATTCTTTGCAGTTAATCTTTGTAGTCTTTACGTTCTTTATATCAAACTAATAGCCACTTTCTTGCCTTTATATTCTAACACACTTTTATTCTAAAAATCTTTGTTACTCTTAGCAAATTGCCTTCTAAACCCTAGGTATCATCCACATTACATTCCTGCTAGTTCTATGAAGCTCTTTCTAGGTGCACTTAAGCTGTACACAACTACACCTTCCTCTATTATACCTCACACCTGTTTCGTTAAACATTTGATCTTATTCCTTGTCAACCAATAAGACCCTACTGTCTTTTCCTTGTCTTTCAGTCATTTGACATAAGACTGCATTCTCTTCTTACAGAATCTCTCTGCATCATTTATTCTAAGATCCACTTGCTAACTAACCACTCAATTTACTTGGCTCAAGAACAGCTTTCGTCTCAAAGTAAGTACTCAAATTTACCTCTGCATTTTCAACACACCCCTCAATTTTTCCTCTCCACTTCATCCTCGTGTACATTTTTACATCATCTCATTTTGCTGCACACTTAAAAAAAATTCTTTTTATCAAATATCTTCCTGGTCTCTTTACCAACAAAACATTCCCTGCCAAGCCTTCGACCCCAATCTTAAGCTTCACATACCCCTATGTGTCAGAGCCCTTAACCCTCGCCAATATTCATTTGTTTCCACTTTACATTTTAGTGTGGAATTCATAACAATCTCACTTACCTGTAAAATTTATGGAATGAATTATACAGTTTAGGCCAAAAGCCAAGCAATGGAACCTATGAAGTCATTCAGTGCTGAAATGGATAGAGTAGGTAGGCTCGAAAGGTATAAAAGGAGAACCTTGCAGTTGCAATATGAAATAATTGTTTGTTTGTATGGTGCTTTTACATTGTATGGAACCAGTGGTTATTCAGCAACGAGACCAGCAGCTTTACGTGACTTCCGAACCACGTCGAGAGCGAACTTCTATCACCAGAAATACACATCTCTCACTCCTCAATGGAATGGCCGAGAATCAAACCCGCGACCACCGAGATGGGACGCTAACACCATATCAACCACGCCACTGAGGAGTTATGAAAAAATTGTTAGTAGAGGGTGAATAGCAAGATGGAAGAAAATGAATATGAATGGAGTTACAGTAAAAGGAGTGAAAGGGGTTGCAGCCAGGGGCAAAAGGGATGCTGTCAAGAACCTTTAGTAATGACTACAGTGCACCCCATGAATATCCCCTTATGGGGTAATAAATTTAGAGCCACATTTCAAACTTTCCATTACAAACATTATTATATTTTAATTATTATTATTACTGAAAATTGGAGTAACACAATCTTTCTAAAGATTTTCTTGTTCATTAATACCATGAAAACTTTCCACAACATAGCCCTGTTTCAGAATTAAATAATAAAAACAAAATAAAGCCAATAGGCCAGCTTTAAACCAGCTTCAAATGGAAACTGACTTTCTTGTGATTAAACTCAGCTACTCAAACATCATAGTACATCGCTCTTTACCGAATCTTCATATAACATGGAGTATTCTCAAGAGCAAAGAGTCATATGTTGAGATAGTGCACACTTATAGTTAAGGGATGGAAATAAATGAATGAAAGTGATTCTTGAAAAACCTGTTTCAAACTGTTTTTGTAGAACAAGAAAGGGTGGTTGTGTTAGGTGGTTTAAATGCAGAAGTAGGCAAGAGAGAGACAGATGGTACAGTGGGTATGACAAGAGTTCCTAGAGTGAATGAGAATGGACAGATTTTTGGTGAAATGTAATGGATCAAGTGATTTGATGATTGGAAAGACATATTTCCAACAAATTTATATGTATAAGAATGCTGGGGAAAGCACACTTTTGGGAAAAATGTTTATATAGTGGCGAGCGGTTGAGAAGGACGAAGTTGTCTGATCACTACATGGTTCAAGTGAAGGTGGACATAAAACCGCTGTCATTCAAGTGACTGGAATAACAGCATAGCTTTTGAGGTAAATTGCATTTCTCCTAACTCTACGAAGCTTAAGTGACAAATACTATTTTGATTGTTTGACATTGGAATGTACAGTAGATTGACCAGTAATAATGTATACTAAAGTGCTGCTAATACAAAACTATGCCATTAACCCAAAAAAAGAATAAACTAATTTTGATAAAACAATTCTATCATACAAAAATTTAGCCTTTTCCTTACATCCCTCTTTAATTTATTCAATGAAAAAATAAAATTAAATATTTCTAGGAAAAAAAATTTCATTTTTGAGATACCTGCTTGTTTTAGCTATTGAAGAAAATAACAAGATGTATCAGATTTGACTCACAAATCAGGATTATATGACTTAGTAAACTGAAAGCTTTCAGGCTTGACTAATGTAGACAAAAGACAAAATCTTACCAGATGAATTGCGAGAGAAGGAAGTCTTCCCCATTAACATGGCTGTGAAAAACTGCACCTAATCAATAGGAATGTTGGCAATTAATGAAAATATCATTTTAAAAATAAACATTTTACTCTAAGTATTTTTTACAAAAAGGTTAACAGAAATATTATAAAATTTCCTTGTAGTTAGAATCCATTTCAAATATTTGACAGTAAATTTCTACAGAACAGCACTACATTTATATACTCCAGAGATGGTTATAATTCCAAAATTTTATCAATTGTGAAATTAGGCTACATTACAGTACCTAGGTATACAGCTTAACATAATGGAGAAACATGTTCTCACAGACAAGTTATAATCTTCATAGTTTCAGTGACATCAGTGAGAATCAGCAGATTTGTCAATTTCTCAAAATATTTTACGTAATACCTTCTTTACTTTTTTTTTGACTATAAAAAGTTTGGCTACTTTACACAAAACACAGAAATGGCTATAAAATAGTGAGAGAGGAAATACTGTAACAATTGGATATAC
This sequence comes from Macrobrachium nipponense, assembly GCF_015104395.2. Lineage (NCBI taxonomy): Eukaryota > Metazoa > Arthropoda > Malacostraca > Decapoda > Palaemonidae > Macrobrachium > Macrobrachium nipponense. Next base: position 92,155,346 of record NC_061110.1, on the reverse strand, counting down.
CTTAACCTAGTCTTTTTTTTCTTTCATGCACGATACAATACTAATACCGTAATTTGTTTCAACACAAACATTACCACGCTGAACACACTTGTATAAAAATATTTAGGTAGCATTTCGAATTATGTCCATAATGACTACTAAAAACTCTAAAGTCATTTCACTTATATACTGAAACATAACACTTAAGTCTAATTTACATCTAACCCATATTGATATTCTTAAGATTTGTTCAAAACAAAATTCATATTCTTTTTCAAAAGCTCATGAAAAAGAGTAAGATGCTCTTCAAATCTTACCCTTTTAAGATTCCAATGGCATTCAAAGCCAAAAACAAATTTTCTCTCTTGAGATTCTGATGGCATTAAATCATCCGCAAACACTTCAGATAAACTGACCATAAACATTATGACGGTGGGTAGTATGGTATTTGGATGCCATCTGCAAAGCTGGATGATTTAACCTGACCTCTTAAGAAAGTCCTGGCTGTTTAAAGAAAATCACCAATAAACTAGTTATAAACAAGATAAAAAACTACATATTTTTCAGAACTGTATATGTACAGTATTTCCTTTCATGATAACACATACTAATTATTAGCATAAAAACAGTAAAACATATCAAATGAATGCAAATTTTCCATGTTCTCTGAGTATCAAGAATCTAAACATTTTTTTTTTTAACTTATATAAAAAGCAGATACTGTATTTATGTTCGTGGCTACCTTCCATGAATTGCTTGTATTATATGAAGGTATAAAGAATATCACATGAAGGAACAAAGAATACTATATCTACCCACGCCAGATAAATCCCAAGGGGGAGGGGAGTGTCATGGCCTTCTCCTCAGGCTCTGACTATGCTTAGCAAATTAGTCATCTTTTGGTTGCATTCCTATTCATTATAAATATTATGCAACTATAATCCTCATTTACATTTACTCATTAAAACTGTGATGTCAAAGCAGTAAGCTATGAGTAAAAAAAAATTGCAATCTACAAATTACCTTGTAAATGGACAGAACATTTGCTGCAACTCTTAATGAATAATTACATTACAGGAAAGTTCTCTACAGCTTTTCATACAAACACTACAAATCATTTTTTTGGTAAAGATTATTATGCATCCTACATTCACTTTCAATGTTTATACATATGCAAGTCAATATGTTTTTAAATACATCATCTACATTGTTTATATATAGTTAGAATTCAGTAGAGTATAAATATGAGTGAGTGCATTCTCATCTGTTCTGTATCAATTCATGATTTTTTTTTTTATTATTGGTAATTTTTAATGATAAAGTGATGGCCCTACTTTGGTTACTATTGGGTAGACCTAGTGTTCTTTCAACTTCCAATTACTTAATTTCTTTTATGACATTTTTAAATATGTACTACAATCAAGTACAATTATTCATCTTTGAAATTAGACCAAAACCAACATCCTGTTGCAAAAAATAAATGCACAATAAGCACTATGAGAAAATTATCTCTGTACTCATAATTAGTAAGGCAGAAGCATGTTTTAAGGAAAACAAGTCTAGGAATCCTTCAACCCCAGGAATCTCAAAAGGTTAAGCTACCTAGATTAAAATGTTCTGTGCTTCAATTATGTCAGTGCACTGTACATTTAACATCAAATCATTTACTTGAATTATATCCATATATACATTCAAAAAGACTACAAATTAAAAAAACCTTATTATATACAGCATTATGTTTTACTGGGACCATCTTAACTATTCATGGCAAGTAAAGGATTCACAAGTATTAAACACAATCATAACTAGTATTCTACCAGACAGCAACATAAAACAACAAAAGCTGCCAAAACCAATTGCCACCTTCCTGTAGCAAATAACATAACCCATTTATATTTGGAATGTGTGTCGAGAATGAACGTTCCCTAATTTTTTATAATGATAAGCAAAAATCCCTAAGATTTAAGCCAAACAAATATGAAACTACTTTAGCTAAAATATAGCTCCCAGGATGATTTTTTTTTTTTTAAACCATGAATTTGGTATAGCTAGAAAGATAGAGGCAATATGACACTTTGCCAGCTGACAGTCTTTCACCTCACAGCTGTTAAAATATACATGAAAACAATTGACAGATATGCTCTCATCTGTTATAAAAAAAATACTTAAAACTTAGTTGTAAAATATATAATACTGATGCAGTCTGGATATATAACCAGCAACAAATATAACATATTCAGTAAAGACAACCAAACACAAGCATTTAACTCGGTCTGAAAAGTAGGCTTGTAATGGTCAGAGATTAAATAATTACAATCGCTTTCTAGTTATACATCTGACTTGAAGACAAAAGCCTTCCCTGAAGAATTTGCTCCCGCAATTATGGGCAGTGTTGGATGCACAGCAGTTATGCTAGCTACAGAACCAAAGTGTTCTCCCATTAATTCATGCTGCAGTCTTCCTTCTACATCAAACACTTCAATCTGTAAGAAAAACACAAAACAAAAGATCATACCACAGAAAAATCCTTCTCTTACCCATTCAAAAATAATTCTAGTACCATTGAATATAACATAGTTACTTCAAAGCAATTGATATGGATGATTTTCATTATAGTTATGTTCAGCTATAAGAAATCTCATTTTGTAAAACAACCTATGTGTGCTGCCATACCTACAAGCAAAAAGTTAATGAAATCTTACAACCAAAAGCATAAGTTTTTAAACCAAATCCTAAAATTGGCCCCAAAAGCCATGTAGAGCAAAGGGACCCGGCATAATTCCACCACTCCCATCTTTACTGTGCTTTCACTTCCACAGGTCTATTAATCTGCAGCCTCCAATCTCACAGCTCCTACCCAAGTATCAAAAACAATTCTCCCTGGAGTGGTGTAAATGTTATGTCCAAAGCATCTCTTCAGAGAAAAATGTGCATAAGATCAGAGCCCTCTTAACTCACACAGCCTTTGAAACAACTATTTATATTAAGACCGTAATAAATATATATATACATTTTTTTATGGTGGTGGAAAATGTGATACAATCTTACCTCTCTTTGCCTTTTAATCATTATCTGTGTTCATTCCTCATCCATCCTCAAGATACCTAGTCTTACACTTATGAGTACCATTGTCTCCAATGAATAGTTAGTTGGTCTATGAACCATTTTTTATACATCAAAAGTACAAACTATCAACTTTTTCAATAGGTGTTCAAAGACTTAATTATGTTCCTAAATGTTTTAATTGATCCATTAAAACTTTGTAAAGGCTGGGATTCTCAAATGCTTAACATCCCACCTAAACTACAGCTTGTCATATACTGTATATTATATTCATTTCTCCTTATAGTCTAACCTTGGGTTGAAAGAAAAAGTGGGCAGCAGTAAAGTCAAGTGGAGCATACGTACTTCAGTCACGCTAGGTTGCACTCAATATCCCTGCTTCTCATTTCTAGTTGTGTGAAACTATGCCACAATATCTTTAACTTCACAAGAAAAGCTACTTATGTTTTTGTAAAATTGGATTTCCTGGTATGCATTTTGCAGCAGTTCAACAATAAAATATTAATTTTAACCTTACCCTTCGAGGTTGTTTTAAGGAGCCAACAATGATCAAATCTTCACGGCCTGGGAAAAATCTAGCCCGGAAAGTTGTCAACCATCGTCCAGTGTAGTTATCATGATGAAACTTCTTTGCGACTAAAAAAAGATAAAAATTTGATAAATTCAATGAAAATTATGAAAACACTCACTCTTTCATAAATCTTTCATAGCCTGAAATATTTAGACTGTTAACTTCAGATTACTCTTTACATAAGTTCCTTTACTAATTTCAACCAGCTTATTTAAGACTACTATCACAATAATTAGTGCAAATTACAGAATAATTCAAATTTTTCCTTGGAAAGATACCTTCCATTTTATATGGTAGAGCCTTTCACTTTGATTTATTAAGTAATGATGTATGTCTATCATTGAAAATTACACCTCATTTCAATCCTATCGAGAGAGAGAGAGAGAGAAACTCAGGGAACATAAATAAAATAATATAATGCTAAATTGCAATTCTAGAAAGAGAGCAGGAAGGGAATATTTTAAGATATAGGATAACCATATCCAGTATACTGACCACTTAGATTCGTTAAGTCACACGAAATTACTCGTAAATTATTGTCTCCACTAGTTGATACCAAGCGTGTTCCTGGAAATACAAATACCTAATGGTAATGCAGGTAGGAAGAAACTCAGAAATCAATAAAGCTATTGTAATTTGCTGAATTAGTCATGTAAAAACAAATGACATATAGTTGAGTCAATACTGTCTATTGAACTATTTTACTCTAAATCATTATTTCACCTAAAATGAGGAATAAATACAGTGGATGCCCCCGTATTGGCGATCTCCGGATTTGCGGACTCACACATTCGCGGATTTCTCTCGGGAACGTTTCCCCACATTATTCGCGGAAAATTCGCACATTCGCAGTATTTTTCTATGAGAAATATCCACAAATTCCTGTTTTTTTTTTTTATCAATTTCATCATAAAATGCACTTTTTGTGATAAAACTATTAGAAAAACCAAGTATGAAAATTTTTAGTGGTTTTTCTTAAATTTTAACTAACTAAATAGGATGTTTTTAGCATTTTTATAGGGGTTCCAAACATTTGTGGAATCTAACTATTCACAGGGGGGTCTGGTACGCATCCCCCGCGAATACGGGGGGACCACTGTATTAGAGCAAAGATTTACACAAAATTTGTTACTTTACTACAGAAAAACTACTTTACTCTGGCAACCATATGCTATTTTTGCAAAAATGACATTTCCAAATACTTCATATAATTAAATAATAACTTTATTAAAAAATAATTCAGTTATAAGTTAAATAAAAAACTACAAATATGGTACAGTATCTAGCAATTTGGCTCAGAGACGACAACCATAAATAATTCAAGAATCTGCAACTGACTACAATAAGACACAAACATTAAAATGTTAAAAACACTAATTACTAACCCGTGACAGGTGAGAACTCCAAGCCTGAAACCACTTTTCCATGTATCACTTCAGAAATGGGTTGGTTTTTCTTTTGTTTTCTCAAATCCCACAACCTTACAAACCTGAAAAAATACTATTTATAAATTTCTTTTTCAAGTATATCTATTCCTTTATATATAAATGTTCTAAGATTTCCTAAATACTAAACTATCAATATAAGAGGTCTGTACGCAGTATGGAGTACTGCCATTTGTACTAAATAACCCTAACTGAATGAGATTATTGAAATACTGTAATGATAACTTCTGATGAAATGAATAAAAAAGAAACAAAGCTTATACTGTACTTGATTATTATATGCTACAAGTATTGACAATTTCTGTATTACCAGTGTCGTTTCGAGCCACTGGTGTAAACAATTACTTACCCTAGTGAAGATGTGGCAAAGTAGTGATTCTGAGTTGGGTGGACAGTAACAACTTTTACTGACTTATCATGGACATAAATACTCTCCGAAGTTCCTGGTACATCACGCAAATCACACTAAAAACAAATAGAATCTGCATTAAAAAACAAAGTGAAGAAAAAATGTTAAAGAAATAAAAGTATTTATGAAACTTAAAACATTCACCTTATTCTCTTGGTTATTTCTAAATGAAGAAAATTTAGTTTTAAATATAGAGTAACATCACAGAACAAACACATCTTCACTAACATGAACTACATCTCCATTACTTCCTGCAACTAGCACACAATTTTCATCTCGCTGTGCATGCCACGAGGTCCAAAGACGCCCAGCTTCTCCAGACTTGCAGTAGCTATACACCTATAAAAGAAAGAAAATATTATATAAGCAAATTAGTAAGGAAAATGCCATAAAAGAAAATGAGTAAAATGTTATATTTAGTTGAGTCATAAAGCATGAAATATGGGGAAAGTATAATTCATATGCAGTTGCAGGATAAACTACTGTACACTACAAGGATTATCATTACCTTAACTAGAAAGTGCCCTTGTAAAATATAAGATATTTTAACTATACATAGTACAATACGGTCAGCTTTTAACATTCAACAATGGCGCTGCTAAATTTACATCTACAATGCTTACCTCCTCCACTATTCCTGAAGATAAATCAGTTCTTCGAAGACTTCCATCATAGCTGGTAGTGTAAACATGCTCTGGTTTTGATTTTTGAACAGTTAAGCAATTAATAGGTCTACTGTGTATGTTGAAATAGTAAGCTCCATCGGTACTATCTTTTCTTTCAACGTCCCACACACCTGTTATAAGAAAACCACATACACTATAAAGTATAATGTAGATAATGGACTATCTAAACCACAAACTGAGAAATGTTAAGACACTTCCTCAATTGACTTTAGTGTAACAGCCATGAACAAATACAATTGGAGAGTGGGGACAATTGAGATTTAGTACTGACAATTGGAGAGTGGGGACAATTGAGATTTAGTACTGATTAATTCTCTGCTTTGTCTTTTTTCTCAACTCATTTTATGTGATTGTTATTTACCTCACACATCACCTGTGTATCTCTAATTAGAAAATAATAAATCAATTTTGTCTATCCTTACCATCACTGTGAACATGTACCCCCTTGTGATAACCTAAAGGACCCTAATGAAAACTCCCTTTACAACTACTAATTTCTGCAAAGTTTAACATATTATTTTCATGTAAAAGTACACAATTATTTTAAGGCTCTACTTTATAAGTAAACATCATTAAGAGTGTAAAGGGTTTTGCTACTAAATACCTGTCAGGAAAAGCCTACAACACGACAGACTATGAAACTTAGGTTTTTAAAATCAATCAATGGTGCAATTTTTCAGCTATCAAGTGGATTAAAAAAAATCAGAAGAAAACTTTGCTTCTGAAGTAGAAAAATGCAGTGTACACTAAAGGTTTTGTGTTGATTCACCTTCCCATCTCCCTCTAATGCTGCATGGAGAAATGAAGCCAAAATTTGATAAATACAGTTTGTTAACAGTCTATATTAAGGCCCAGTATCAAGAAGAAGAAGAAGAAGAAGAAGAAAAAAAAGCCATTGCATCAAGTGTTCCAGTAGAAAGGATACACTAAGATTAAGGCTTTCAAATATATGAAAAAACAGCAAAAATTGAGATGTCACTAAGTAATCTTTTAAAGTACATGTACCCAGTCATCAGCTGATGGTAAATAAAGTTATCAAGAAAACTGCTATACTGTAGCTATCACGTTTGATCATATGCACATAAGTGGTCAGCATATGAAGTTATCTTCCAATTATTTGCTAACAAAAGTAAAAAAATCTTACCAAGTTCTCCCCATTTAGCACCGATAAGGAGAAGTGTCTTGTGTTCTGACGGATGGAGTTGGATGGAAAATGTACGTTGTGGTGTAACTTTTGCTACATGATTCTCATCAATCTTCATTCCCTTCAAGATCTTCATTACACTGTAAACATCATTTTGAAAATAAATTCATGTATAGAATGATAATATTTCCTTACACAATATAAATTAATTTTGTATCCCTGTCAGCAATATTCCAACTATCAGTAAGTGCAACACCATTAAAAAACATTTCATATTACATATGGGAAAACAAGTCTGGAATCGAGTATTTAGCATATAAAAAAAATGTAAAAATCATATAATGATATAAATAAAGATATATCAAAAAGTTACATTCCATGTAATATCTAGTAATTTTTTTCAACTACAAGACCTATAGTACAACAATTCAAGCTAAAGAACAACAGTCAAATGTAAGTTACAGGGGGTCCTCGAGTTACGACGTTGATCCGTTCTTACGATGCGTCGTAACACGATTTTCAGCGTAAGTCGGAACATTGAAAAATACCACATGATTTAATGTAAATACCTATCAATAACAACGAGAGAACAATTCCTTACCTTTATTAGTTTGATTGGCTTGCACACTGGAGAGGAAGCTGCGGTGCTGGAGAGACTGGGGGAGGTTAGTGAAGAGAAAAAGAACCTCCAGAAGTTGCTGGAGATGCTGAGGCAGATGATTCTTGAGGTGAGGCAGAACATACTAGTACTGGAGATGCTGAGGCAGGTGATTCTTGAGGTGAGGCAGAACATACTACTGGAGATGTTGGGGCAGGTGAGTCTTTAGGTGAGGCAGAACCTACAGAAGGTGCTGGAGATACTGGGGCAGGTGAGTCTGGGTTAGCAGAACATTCAGAAGGTGCTGGAGATTGTGGGGCAGGCGAGTCTGGATTAGCAGAGGCAGCTGAGGTAGAGGGTACAGGATCTCCTGCAGGCCTCTCTACCTTCTTAAAATACTGCTCCAGGTTAGTCTGAACAGAGAGCGACCTCTTTTCATCCAAGATCTCCTTGTAACACTGCATCAAATCCATGACGCCTCTGGAAACCCTAGTGAACCTGTCCAAGTTGGGATCCTGAGCCTCAAAAGTTGACAACGCTTGCTGCAACTCTGCAAAACCTCTTATCAAGTCCTGCCTTGTGAAAGCCTTAGGCTCTGGGGTGGGTGCTTCTTCTTCTTCCTCTATTATCTGCTTCTCCAGTTGTATCAGGTCCTCAGCAGATAACTCCTCGCCATGAGACTCCAGCAGCTCTGTAACATCATCAACCTCCATCTCCAAATTGATTTCCTTACTCAGGGCAACAACGTTCTTGACAACTAGCTGAACTGTGTCCTCAAACCCATGGAAATCATTCACAAATTGAGGACAAATTTTCTTCCAGACACCATTCATGTTTGTTTGCTTAACCTCCTCCCAGGAATTAGCAATGTTCTTTACAGCATCAAGGATGTTGTAGGATTTCCAAAAGTCCTTCAGAGTCAAGTCCTTCTTGGTTTCAGTTGCCTGTAAAGCCATAGCAATTGTCCTTCATAGGTAGTAGGCCTTGAACGAAGCAATCACTCCTTGGTCCATAGGCTGTAAAAGGGCCGTGGTATTAGGTGGAAGGTAAACCACCTTGACATTAGGGTTGAAGTCTCCCAGCTGGGCAGGGTGTCCAGGGGCATTGTCCAGCACTAGCAACACCTTAAAGGGGATACCCTTGGAGGCGCAATACCGCTCCACACTTGGAACAAAATGGTTTACGAACCAGCCTCAAACACTGCAAGTGTCACCCATGCCTTCTTGTTTGGACTTCCAAATTACTGGTAGTTGACCCTTCCAAATGCCCTTGAGTGCCCTTGGATTTTCAGCCTGATACACCAACAAGGGCTTCAGTTTGAAGTCGCCAGCAGCATTACCCCAAGAAGTAAAGTTAGCCTCTCCTTGCTGGCTTTATGACCGGGTGCTGACTTCTCCTCCTTGGCGATGTAAGTGCGGTTAGGCATACGTTTCCAAAACAAACCTGTCTCGTCTACGTTAAACACTTGCTGAGCAGAATAACCCCCCTCCTTAATTATCTCAGACAACGCTTTAGGAAATTCACTCGCTGCTTTCTCATCCCCACTAGCAGCTTCACCTTGCAATTTAAGGTTATGGTAATTGGCCCGAGCCTTAAATCGCATAAACCAACCCCTACTAGCCACAAACTCTTCACTTTCACTTCCCTCCCCCTCTTTTTTCAACGCTTCAAACAATCTTTTCGCCTTCTCCTGAATCACCATAAGGCTGACTGGGATACGCCGTTGATTTTGGTCTTCCAACCAAAGCACCAATAACCTTTCCATTTCAATTATTAGACCACTACGCTGCTTAGTTATCACTGTCGCTTTCATAGGAGCAGATCCTTTCACATGTTCAACGATGCGCTCTTTATCTTTGATAATGGTAGCAACGGTCGAACGGCTAAGGCCAAGCGAGCGGCCAATGTTTGTTGGCGTTTCTCCCTTCTCAGATCGCTTTATAATGTCCACTTTAATTTCCATGGTGATGGCCTTTCTTTTCTTCGATGCACTACCATCAGAAGAGTCCGCCTTGCGCTTGGGAGCCATAACAAAGAGCAAAAAGTTACAAAAACGATACAACACGAGGGAGAGAGAGGCAGTGTAAACAACCAAAATGGCGTATGGGCGAGGAATGAGCGTAGCGAAGCGACGCCGTCCTCTCCCCCACAAAGCGTATTCTTCCGCCGTGCGCCCGGAACTAGTTCGCGTTTGTTTACATTGCTTACGACGCTAAACCGCGTAAGACGGAACGACGCAAAATATTATTTTTTATATTTTTATGGGGGCGCGTTCGTAACCACGAAACATCGTAAGTCGAGACCAGCGTAACCCGAGGACTTACTGTATACTATACTAGCATGATTTCAGATACAGCTTGAATAATACAATTCAAGTAATTCTTCTGAAAAATTACTATACAGGCAGTCCCTGCCTTACGACATTCTGAGGTTAAGACGCTTTTAAATTATATTGATCAGAAATTATTTCCACGTTTACGATGCATGTTTCAGGGTTACGGCGCTTATGACAGCGATCTGCTGGAAGAAATATGACTCCAAAATGCAAAATAATCAATATTTGATGGTTTATGATGAAAAATGGATTAAAAATACAGTTTACATAGTTTTTAATATACACCCAAAGCATTAGGATTTTTTATGATTTTCCGGCTTACAGCGATTTTCGGCTTTTAACGCGTCTCAAGAATGGAATCCCCATCGTAAGCCGGAGACTGCCTGTACTGTATACTCTATTAATAGAGTATGTAATTCTGCAACTAAGTCCAAGAAGTCTATATAAAACTGCCAAAACTTCATACACATATCAACACTTACAAAAAGTGTATATGACATATGTGAGATACACTTATGACCTGCTTAACTTTCCGTTTATCCTGACATATGAAGCACCAGAGGGTGATAAGCTATTGGTGTTCCTTGCATGACACACTGTACAATACTAAAGGTCCCTTGAAATGTCATTTCAGCATCAGTTGCACTGCTTTTTGCCTTAACTCGTCATCCATTCCCTTTAATCCATTTCCACACATCAGTTCAACTTCTTTTAAAGTCCCTTACTCATAATTCTACTTCAAAGATTACACCAATTACTTACCCTCTGGGCTTACTTGAATTAAACTTCCATAACCATTATATGTATGCAATATACTTCCTCTATTTTTCTTAACGCTAAACACTTTTGCTCACTAACCTTGTCAAGCTGCCAGACCATACAGAGCTTTTTCCTGCACTTTGAGATATCTTTGCTATGTCACTCACGGTTATTTCACATTCCTCTTTATGACTCTTTTCATAGTAATCTATCAGTGGAGCTGGACCTGCGTAATATGCAAGAAATTTGTTTATTATTGATTTTGAAAAAAAAAAAAAAAAAAAAAAAAAAAAAAAAAAAAAAAAAAAAAAAAAAAAAAAAAAAAAAAAAAAAAAAAAAAAAAAAAAAAAAAAAAAAAAAAAAAACTTTGTCAAGCTCAACAACTTTTCCTGAAATTCCTGCTTTGTAAAAATAAAAATTCTTTTGTTTGAACTTTAAATTACATGACACATCAGACACTTCATTAAAAGACAAAAGTATTTTCAATGTACTTGCAACCAATATCAATGACATGTAAATAAACTATTGAAATTTTTGCTATCTCAAGATTTAAAAAAACACTTGGGACTTCGTAACTTTGTGACATGAATATGACATTAATATCATTACTTTAACAGCATAATCATGAATTTTAATTATGCCATTTTCAAGGCTTATCAAAGTAAAACTTGTGCATATTACTATTTAAAATCTATCTTTCAACATCAGCCCATCAATTTACACATGCCTAATACTTCAGTCAGCAGTTACCCAGACACAAAAGGAGGATAAAGCCTCATCCGGCCATGTATATCTCTGGCAGCATCTCCAGTGGTGATAGCAGTACAGTCAAGTAATTTCCTGTGATGTTCAGACTTACTACAAAAAAATCTGGGTTAGAAGACCAGCACTTCTACTATGTAAACAGAGAGCAACTGATAAAACAGCAGGATTAGGCACATGTAACCAAACAGGAATTAGAATAAATGCATGAGAATAAAAAGTCAAATCAAGACTCTAAAGCAATCATACCTGGAGAAGGTCGTGGTCTTTCTTCCACGTACTGAGATTCTGCTTTGGCCACTTCCCTATCTGAAGGCAAGGGTAAATTGGCTCCATCTGGAGTCATGTTTCGTTGCCTCAGACTTCTGCGGATTTCTTGCCTTTTAAAACAAAAAATATTAGTTTAGGAAATGCTATTCTTATATCTATTAATTATTTAATACAAGAACACCGGGTAATACTAAAGTAGAGCCCTGCTACTTGGGGACTCACAATTCATGGAATATTAGCGGATTTTTCAATGGACTGTAGATACCCATCATTTGTGGAAAATTTGCCTATTTGTAGTATTTTTCATTGCAAAATATCCCCATATTACTGTATTTTCATATAATTTTCGTGACTAAGCAATGAAAAATATCCCCATATTACTGTATTTTCATATCATTTTCATGACTAAATGCACTTTTTTCTAACAAAACTATTGATTTATTTGTGTGCGCGTTTTAACTATCAAAATACGCAGTTCTAAGGGTTTTTAGAGGGGTTTTAAGTATTCGCGCATTTCAGATATTCGTGTGGGGGGTACCCATCCCTCCCCACGAATAAGGGAGGTCCACTGTATAACCCCATTCAATCTTTGTGACAAAATTTCCCTTTAAAAATACAACACTTGGACTGATGACTAATATTAAAACCACATCTTGTTTATGCTTAACAATGGCACACAAAAATAGTATATAATGGAACTACATTTCATTTATGTTTTAAAATTCTGTTTCAAAACAAACCAATTACTGCACTTTCCACAGCTCGAATAGCTTATTAGGTGAGAAACACTCAAGCTAATACTTCCATGCCTGAGGTGTATCTTCAAAAGGACCCAGCTACAATCAGGCTGGCCTCTAAGTGTAAAACTTTGTCTAATCTCACTTCCTTTCAATTAAATTATTTCTATGAAGACGTTTTTTCTGCCACCTTTTTCTAATCATTTAAAGCACTTTTTATTTCTCATTGAAATTCCGATGCCTATTTTTCTCCATTATCCTTCTAGCAAAGAACATTAATGCCTCATAAGCATGTGGTTTTCAAGTGTGGTCAGTGACATAGAAAATTTCTGCTTGTACTGAACCATTTAGATTTAATTAGGAAAATACTGTATAACTGAATAATTAAAAATAAAAAAATCACTTTATACAGGAAATAAAATACCTCTTGAGATTTCAAATAACTTGAAATGTCCAAACAGTTAGAAAAAACCTTCAATGGCCATTTCTTACTTTTAAGGGCACAATACTTTAGTTTTCTTAATACTGAATTTATGGCACAACACTGAACTATGGATATGAAAAGGCAATGAGTCTGTCTTTAATGAGTAGTGATCTGTGAGATATACTTACGGCTCTGGAGGAGTTTTTCGTTCTCTTGCAATCCCTCTGTACTCCTTTTTGACTGATTTTGGAGTCTTGGGACTAAGTTCCAAAAGGTTTTCCTTTGCAGAAAATATATCTAAAGAAGTCATGAACTTTGCTCTGGCTTCTAGATTCTTCTGTATTTGACGTTCATATTCTGAGAAGTCTCCATTAGATGGAGAAAAATCCTTTTTCTGTGGATAAAACAATAATACTGTAATTACAAAAATGGGTAAGAAATGATTAAGACATATCAAAACTCAAATGTTTCCCCTATGTGAATCTCTACAATATAAGTATGTACTAATATACAAAACTGCAAGTTGCATACCAGAATAAGTTGAAACCAATATTGAATAAGAGCTACAATGTATTCTGGAGGTCACTTATCTAAAAGACGTTTAGGTGCATCTTGGTTAGCATGTGAAAACTTGAAAGAATTCCCCACTTTCATAATGGTAGCATAAAAAACCAAAAAACTCAAGATATAAGAACTAATTTCTAGCTAAGACTACCATAAAACAAGTCCATGTGCTGCATGCTTCAATCATGACCAGGATTTAAGGCCGACTGCAAAATCGGGCACATGTAATCTGAAAGGGTTAGGTTAAATGATTCAATTCAAGTTTTTGGAAAAAAGAGACAAACGAAGTGCTGTACTAACCTCATCATCAGTGTTATCTTCCATTTCCTGTTTCACTTTAATTTTGGATTCATCAGATGGTTCTATCTTTACTTCGCAATTTTCTTGGTTTCTCTGCTTGGCTGGCCTACCCTTTCTGACAGTTCGCTTAGGTGTTTCAAGTTTTTGCCGTCCATTCATTTCTATCTTTTGTTTCTTACTGGGTGGCTCGAGCTCGCTCTCTGAGTCAGAAGACAGCATTGCGTTCTGGAATATGATCAGACCACAATTACATTTAGAATTTCAACTAGTTTATTTCTTTTCATTAAATATTATAAAGACATACCTTTGAATTCTTAGGCATAAATAAACATATCTGTACACATTAACTTGTAAGGCAAACTATATGATTTTTCAAATATCTGCACACAAGCCCACAAAACGAAGGCTTGTAATTGTTCACTAGTAGTTCCTAGAAAAAGGAAGTGCCTAAAAAAGGAGACATGCCTGTTGTTTCTCCTTACCCATGAATTTAAATGTTTAGTATAAATATATACGTATAACATATAACTATATAACTGACACTCAAATATTTTGGGCGAAAGGTTAGGTTGGGAGTCCCGGGAGGGTAAAATCCTCCTTGCCAGATGAGGACTCAGCAATCTACATCAGGATTATTACATTAAAAAGAAAGAAAGAAAATAAAGAAATTAGGTTAGGCTGCATCACTGTACTTTACGACTTACATAATGTCACTCTACATCAGGTTGAGAAGAGAGAGAGAGAGAGAGGTTTCCAGATCTCCAGTCTAGTAAGGACTGAGCACCCTACATTAAGGTAGATTAGACTACCTCCCTAACTTAAGACCCAACAACGCCCATCTAGCCTATTCTTTCAAAGGTAATATGGCATGATTTATGAATTGCCTGCCTTCCCCCAGCCACACCCATACTCCGGTTTCGTAATGGGGTACCACAGGGGCTAACTGCTGGACTAATACCTAGGTACTATACCTACATATGGGATGTGGTTGGGATCACCCCAATTTCCCAAGTCTCCTACCAATGTCGGATACAAAATACTATGACATAGGCTACTATATTTTCAAAGTAATTAGGATAACATCATAATACTAATTAGCAACACAGAATGGCATTTCGTATACGCAAGTAGCCTAGAGGGTCAGCCACTAGCTACCTAGGTAGGTAGTATACCTAGCTAGTTTCACATCTAGGTATAGCTAGCTACTTGACTTCAATACATCTACAGTCGTTTCAAAGCATTTGACTTTATGTCATCTTTACATACCCTCTTCGCCTTCATGCCGTCAGCAGCTTTCTTCTACCACAGTGTCAGAAAGATACGTATCACTTTTTGGTCTTGGGTTCTAGACCGTTGTTAGCAGTGGAATCTCGTTTCGTAATGTTAGCCAATGGCGCGAAGGAAGGGGCCCCTCAGTCACGTTACTACATAACAACAACCTTATGTAAGACGCGTCGCTAAGGCCAGGACAGGTCGTGCCTTTGTAACGGCGCCTCCACAATCTTTCCCTTTGTTTATATTCTCCTCAGTGGCAAATTATTTCCCTTTTTCTATGGGAAATTCTTTCCCCCTTGTCTATATTTTCCTCAGTGGCAAATTCTTTCCCCTTGTCTATATTTTCCTCAGTGGCAAATTCTTTCCCTTTGTCTATATTTCCCTCAGTGGCAAATTCTTTCCCTTTGACTATATTTCCCTCAGTGGCAAATCCTTTCCCTTTTTCTATGGGAAATTCTTTCCCTTTGTCTATACTTTCCTCAGTGGCAAAGTCTTTCCCTTTGTCTATACTTTCCTCAGTGGCAAATTCTTTCCCTTTGTCTATACTTTCCTCAGTGGCAAATTCTTTCCCTTTGTCTATATTTTCCTCATTGGCAAATTCTTTCCCTTTGTCTATATTTTCCTCAGTGGCAAATTCTTTCCTTTTTTCTATTGGAAATTCTTTCCCGTTTACTATATTTTACTCAGTAAAATCTTTCTCTTAGTCTATATTTTCCTCGGTGGTAAATTCTTTCCCTTTGTCTAAATTTTCCCCAGCGGCACGTAACCTTCAAAGGATTATGCGCCATGGGTGAAATTCTCGTCCTCCTTAAAGAGGAGGGCAGTACAGGATATCTATCCCCATTCGAAAAATGAGAGAAAGTGTGTTAAAAGGGAGACAGCGAGTTGGGAAACTCACTGGGAAACTACCAAAGGCAGGCCATGGATACCAGGGCTCATCTTTATCAACACTTTTCGACAACTTCCTTATCCAGCTGCCTCCAAGGACCACACAGTAGACCAACCGCACCGAATCAGCTAAACGGATCTCGTGGAGATTAAGGACTAAGTGGACCTCGTGAACAAAGCAGACCAACTAATATGGTTCAAGTGAACAAAATATACCAAATGTACACAGTGTGTCAAATGCAGCCAACTGCAATATGCACTCAGTTGCAGATGTAGTTGGCAATATGCACCCAGTTGCAGATGTACCAGAGTGCAATATGTATTGAACTGATAAAATATAGCCCATGAAAACTTATAGACTTTAGGTTTTAGACTAATGAAATAATATTCCGTACAGAATCCACATGGTGTTTCCACAAAAAAGAAAAATAAATCCACGTGCAAATCTTATTCTAAGGAAAAAACTTTATTTTGAAACTTGGATGATTGATTCTAATTTTAGCGCCATTTAAACAGTGCATATAGAGCCAATTTAAGTCGTTTGTCACGCCTTAATTGATAAACTTCCAAAACAATACAGCAATTCCATGATTGGCTCGCGGCCCTCAGCACTATGCAATACGCAATGACCAACTTGCATTCACTGAAGAGTACTATGGTAGATTCACATCAACCGTGCATTTGATGTCTAGACCAGTCCCTTACGACGCTCCTGATTGACTGTTGATAAGCCAATGACAGGACCGGAAACTCTCAGTCTCTCTGGAGAGTTCACATGGGTAGGATCTATCTTCTTCCTCTCTGAGGGATACGTCTTTCAAAAGCATCCCGCAGGAGAGGTGGAACATAGATCCCACCCATGTGAACTCTGGGGAGAGACAGAGTTTCCAGCCCTGTAACTGGCTTATCAACAGCCAATCAGGAGCATCGCAAGGGACTGGCTTAAACATTAGATGCACGGTTAATGTGAATCTACTATAGCTTAAATAATAGCTCCTTCATTGCAGTTTTCTCAACACTGAAAGCTTTAATTGTGATGGCTGTACTCTTAAAAGGAACAAAGAGGCCATTAATAACTATAAAATTCAGGAGCCAATATCATTCATGGGAAATACAATCCAGAGAATCTGACGCTACCCAAATAGCCTGGCTAGATTTAGACATGGGAGGGTGGCTGTGCTATGTGATTTGAATGCAAGGATATGTAAAAGATAGGTGAAAGAGAAAGACGCGGCATCGTGGGAAGACCTCCATCGTTCACAGATCTTGGTGGTTCTTTGAAAAAGTTATATGCATGTTTACAGAGGGTGGAGAAGGTGGGTGAACGAAGGTAAAATGGATGTTATAAACATAACGTGCTACGCTGCGTGGGGTTTATATTTTAGGTTGTGGATGAAAATAAATACTTTAAAAGAAACCGATATTGATAATGTACATTCTAATATGATATTCTGTCGCATTTCAATAACGTATAAATACAAAAACATGCATAATTACATACACATATATAATATATATATATATATATATATATATATATATATATATATATATATATATATATATATATATATATATATACATATATATATATATATATATATATATATATATATATATATATATATACGTCATATCACATTACCGTGATTCATATACATATATCGAACTACAAATGTCCTTTAATATCTAATTCGCTCTACCCCGGAATTAATATATTTTCATATATGTTTAACCGAGGGGGAATTTTATTAAGCGATAATAGAATTGCTGACCGACAGGCGCGAACCATTGACCTCTCAATTCCACAACTGGCAGTGAAGCCTTAGCCAAGGCGAGGTTGGCTAAGGCTTCACTGCCAGTCCTGGAATTGAGAGGTCGATGGTTCGCGCCTGTCGGTCAGCAATTCTATTATCGCTTAATAAATTCCCCTCCCCCTCGGTTAAACATATATGAAAATATATTAATTCCGGGGTAGAGCGAATTAGATATTAAAGGACATTTGTAGTTCGATATATATATATATATATATATATATTATAATATATTTATATTTATATATTTAATATAATATATATATATATATATATATTATAGATATTATATATAATTTTATTATTTATACCTATATAATATATATATATATATATATATATATATATATTATATATAATATATATATCATATATCATATATATATATATATGATATATATATATATATATATATATATATATATATATATATATATATATATATATATATATAATATCTAATATATATATATATATGTGCTTTTGTATGTATGATCCTTGTTATGGCTGTTCGTTTCAATTATCCCTCTCTCTTCTCTCTCCTCTCTCTCTCGTCTCTCTCTCTCTCTCTCTCTATATATATATAAATCTATCTTATATATAGATAATTAATTATTACAGGTCAGTCCCGGGTTACAATGGGTTCGGCTTACGACGTTCCGAGGTTAAGGCGCTTTTCAATT
Organism: Macrobrachium nipponense; assembly: GCF_015104395.2. Taxonomy (NCBI): domain Eukaryota; kingdom Metazoa; phylum Arthropoda; class Malacostraca; order Decapoda; family Palaemonidae; genus Macrobrachium; species Macrobrachium nipponense. Next base: position 92,136,640 of record NC_061110.1, on the reverse strand, counting down.
ATATTCATCAGAAATTATTTGCAGGGTAACGACGCCTACAACGGTCATCTGGCAGAAGAAATATGACCAAAAATGCAAAATAATCAATATTTGAAGGTTTTTTTATGCAAAATGCAATAAGAATGCAGTTTACATAGTTTTGAATGCACCTAAAGCATTAAAAGTAAGGTTTTCTTAGGATTTTTAGTGATGTTCCAGCTTACGACAATTTTTTGGGTTACAACGCATCTCAATAATGGAACCCCCGTCGCAACCCAAGGACTGCCTGTGTATACTATTATAGTATATATTATATATATATAATATATTATATATATATATATACATATATAGAAAGCGAGAGAGAGAGGCGAGAGAGAGAGAGAGAGAGAGAGAGAGAGAGAGAGAGAGCAATTTACTGTTATTTCCACCGTTCATGCTGTATAAAGTAAACAAACCACACACACACAAATCCTTAGATGACAAGAATGTTACATTCAAGATAAGACTTATATATAAGTATTTAAATTCCACTAACAGAGTTCATACTTTCACACTAGACTCTCCATATTTCCAGAATCCCAAGTTTCATCTACAGGAACTGCCGAATCTCTCTAGACGGTTCCTGGACTCGAACTGGCAAAGCTTCTGGAACTGGATTACGGCTCGGTCTTCCAGCGGCGATTTAAACTTCTACGGGGAACAGGGGGAAAGATTCCAGGAGAGGACCATTGCCTGAAGACTTGTCTCTTTCTCATAAGAGAGAAATTTAAATTGTTCATAAGGGTTAATTTGGCTTCAAAACCTTTGCGCTATAGTCTACCTAAGTGTATCATCTATGTTTACTTTGAGGTAAATGTCAGATGGACTTCCGTTTGACTCGCTGTTGATATTGCAGTGTTAATTAACCTTTATCTAAAATTTAATGAGATGATATCATAAGGTCATCTCTCTTTTTATGAGTCTGTCATTAATTGCACACAGACACACACATTATACCCGAATTATCATAAATCACGAATGTCAAGGTTGCATATGCACACTGCATATGCAAACCGTATATTTGAATAAGCTCTGTGTACCTCTGTGAGTGTTTGCGTGTGTATATGTGTATGTATGTGCACGAGTGTGAAAGAGAGACTGTTTTATATACTCTTAGCATATGCGAACGCACACTCGCACTGCAATAAGCTGTGTACTTCTGTGTGTTTGTATGTGTATGTGTATATTTGAGAGAGTATAAACAAGCTTAATAATACAAAATACTCCCCAGTGGCCGATGAAATTCCGTCTGAAAAGTTGTATGTAACTTTGCAACCACTATTTTTATTTATTTACTTATTTATTTATCTATTTTATAGCCTCTCAGAGCATTTGTTTGTTTGTTTTGTTTGTAAGGTGTATTTACGTTGCATGGAACCAGTGGTTATTCAGCAACGGGACCAACGGCTTTTTACGTGACTTCCGAACCACGTCGAGAGTGAACTTCTATCACCAGGAATACTTCGAATTGTCAATAATCCCGACAACGCGAAGAAAAGGCGAATTCATTCATACAAAACAAAGCCGTGGGCTTGTTTGTGCGCTGTTATTATTGGCTTCTCACGTGTTTGTTTTCGTGTCTTGTCGTGTGCCAGAGAAACAGGGTGTCCTGTCGAGCACCTGGAACACAAAAGGCAATAACAGCGCGAGGAGAATGATGTCGGTTCTGATTAACATAAATGATCAACGTTATGGCTGTTCGTTTCAATTATCCCTCTCTCTCTCTCTCTGTCTTTCTTTTTTTTCTTCATTAACGTAAACAAGACTGAATTACCAGCATATGTTCAGACTGACATTACGTAAACCGCCTCCCATTCTTGAACAATTAGACCAAATACTAACGTACATAGCTACCGACCATAAAACAGCTTTGTTTGTTTGTTTGTTTGTATGGTGTTTTTCCGTTGCATGGAACCAGTGGTTATTCAGCAACGGAACCAACGGCTTTACGTGACTTCCGAACCACGTCGAGAGAGAACTTCTATCACCGGAAATACACATCTCTGATGCCCCAGTGGAATGCCCGAGAATCGAACTCGCGGCCACCGAGGTGACAGGCCAAGACCAAGCCGACCACGCCACTGAGGCGCTGTAGGTTCTTGTAAAGAAACAATAAAGCCGTGATTACTGTTATTTCTCTTTCACTGCGCATTCCTTATTTCTGTGTGTGTTTTTTTTTGCAACATTTTTGCTGTTATAACTAAGGTTGCAGGTCGGTTTATAATAATAATAGTAATAATAAAAATAATAATAATGAGTTACCGCTGTACAAAATGTGTCATTTTTTCTGTTATGGTACAAATGGACAATGCTTATCCAGACGAAAAACATTTATTATTATTATTATTATTATTTTTTTTTTTTTTTGCTCTATCACAGTCCTCCAATTCGACTGGGTGGTATTTATAGTGTGGGGTTCCGGGTTGCATCCTGCCTCCTTAGGAGTCCATCACTTTTCTTACTATGTGTGCCGTTTCTAGGATCACACTCTTCTGCATGAGTCCTGGAGCTACTTCAGCCTCTAGTTTTTCTAGATTCCTTTTCAGGGATCTTGGGATCGTGCCTAGAGCTCCTATGATTATGGGTACGATTTCCACTGGCATATCCCATATCCTTCTTATTTCTATTTTCAGATCTTGATACTTATCCATTTTTTCCCTCTCTTTCTCTTCAACTCTGGTGTCCCATGGTATTGCGACATCAATGAGTGATACTTTCTTCATGACTTTGTCAATCAACGTCACGTCTGGTCTGTTTGCACGTATCACCCTATCCGTTCTGATACCATAGTCCCAGAGGATCTTTGCGTGATCGTTTTCTATCACTCCTTCAGGTTGGTGCTCGTACCACTTATTACTGCAAGGTAGCTGATGTTTCTTGCACAGGCTCCAGTGGAGGGCTTTTGCCACTGAATCATGCCTCTTTTTGTACTGGTTCTGTGCAAGTGCTGGGCATTCACTTGCTATGTGGTTTATGGTTTCATTTTTCGTATTGCACTTCCTACATATGGGAGAGATGTTATTTCCGTCTATCGTACTTTGAACATATCTGGTTCTTAGGGCCTGATCTTGTGCCGCTGTTATCATTCCTTCAGTTTCCTTCTTAAGCTCTCCCCTCTGTAGCCATTGCCAATTGTCATCGCTGGCTAGTTCTTTAGTCTGTCTCATGTATTGTCCGTGCATTGGTTTGTTGTGCCAGTCCTCTGTTCTGTCTGTCTTTCTCCTGTCTCTGTATATTTCTGGGTCTTCGTCTACTTTTATTAGTCCTTCTTCCCACGCACTCTTTAGCCACTCGTCTTCACTGGTTTTCAGATATTGCCCCAGTGCTCTGTTTTCGATGTTGACGCAGTCCTCTATACTTAGTAGTCCTCTCCCTCCTTCCTTTCGTGTTATGTAAAGTCTGTCCGTATTTGCTCTTGGGTGTAGTGCTTTGTGTATTGTCATTTGTTTCCTGGTTTTCTGATCAATGCTGCGGAGTTCTGCCTTCGTCCATTCCACTATTCCTGCGCTGTATCTGATTACTGGCACTGCCCATGTGTTTATGGCTTTTATCATATTTCCAGCGTTGAGTTTTGACTTGAGTATCGCCTTGAGTCTCTGCATATATTCTTTCCTGATCGTGTCCTTCATCTCTTGGTGTTTTATATCTCCTCCTTCCATTATTCCCAGGTATTTGTATCCTGTCTCATCTATGTGTTTGATGTTGCTCCCATCTGGTAGCTTTATCCCTTCAGTTCTCGTTACTTTGCCTTTTTGTATGTTGACTAAGGTGCATTTTTCTATTCCAAACTCCATCCTGATGTCCCCAGATACAATCCTTACAGTCTGGATTAGGGTATCTATTTCCTTGATCCTTACAGTCTGGATTAGGGTATCTATTTCCTTGATGCTCTTACCATACAGCTTGATGTCGTCCATGAACATCAGATGGTTGATTTTGTTGCCTCTTTTCTTGAGTTGGTACCCGGCATCCATCTTCTGTAGTACTTTTGTCATGGGAATCATGGCTACTACGAAGAGTAGTGGGGACAGTGAGTCGCCCTGGAAGATCCCTCTCCTGATATTAACCTCTGCTAGTCTTATTCCAGAGCTTGTAAGTATTGTATTCCAGTTGCGCATTGTATTTTTGAGGAAGCTGATGGTATTTTCCTCTGCCCCATATATTTTCAGGCATTCTATTAGCCATGTGTGTGGTATCATGTCGAAGGCTTTCTTATAGTCTATCCATGCCATGCTTAGGTTGGTTTTCCTTCTCCTACTGTTCTTCATTACCATTTTGTCTATCAGGAGCTGGTCTTTTGTGCCCCTACACTTCCTTCTGCAGCCTTTCTGTCTCCTCTAGGTAGTTGTATAACCTTTCACTGATGATACCTGTTAGTAACTTCCACATTATTGGTAGGCAGGTGATAGGCCTGTAGTTACTGGCTATATTTCCCTTACTCTTGTCTTTTTGTACTAAGGATGTTCTTCCTGTGGTCATCCATTTGGGTGCTTGGTGATTTGAGATACAATGCTGGAGTTGTTCTGCTATTCGTGGGTGTAGGGCCTTGAAGTTTTTGAGCCAGTATCCATGGACTTCATCGGGACCTGGGGCTTTCCAGTTTGGCATTTTCTTTAGTTGGTGTCTGACTGTGTCTGTCGTGATGTCTGTGAATCTTTGTTTTATTCTCCCTGTTTCTTCTTCCTTGACTTCCTGGAGCCATGTTGCATGTTTGTTGTGTGATACCGGATTGCTCCATATATTTTCCCATAGTCTCTTACTTGGTTCGGCTTCAGGAATTTCTGGGTGGTTGTCTTCCCCTCTTAGTTGGCTGTATAGTCTTTTCTGGTTGGTTCCGAATAGTTTGTTCTGTTGGTATCCTTTATTCCTGTTCATGTACCGTTGGATCTTGTGTGCTTTGGCCTTAAGCCTCTGTTTTACATCTTCTATTGTGTTGTTTAGTCCCCTCTCTTGTACTTTGTATTTCTCGTTGAGTTCCTCCCTTGTTTTCTTGCTTCTTAGCCTTCTTTCTGCCATCTCTTTCAGTTTACTCAAGTCAGATCTCATCACCATGATTTGTTTTTCCAGGCGCCTTTTCCAAGGAGGTTGCTGTTTTGGTTTCTGTTGGGTTGGTTGTGACGGTGGTGTTGGTGTTCGAATCCCCATCAGTTCTGCTACTAATCTTGCTCCTGCATATGTCAAGTTATTTGTTTCTGTGATACTGGTGGTGTGTATTAGGCCCATTATTTCATTGACCTCACTTGTTTTCTCCCTTAATTTCTTGGTGTTGTAGGCTTTCATGGAGGGGATCTTGTTCTCTCTGTATCTGGCTCCATCCATTGTCTAATCTTTTCTACCCATTCCGTCCTCTCTGTTACTTCGTCGGTGTTTCTTCGTGTGTCGTTGTTTGATACTTCATCCTCCCTGTCGTCTTCTGTGGCATCGTCTCTCAGTTCGTCTTCGTGTAATTCGTTGTCGTGTGACATTTCCCTTTCCAGTTCTTCTCTTTCTGTTGGGGAGAGCCAGTTCTTTTTCTTTATGTTCCTTACTTGGTCTGCCAGCCTCTGCTCTGTTTGGGGGGTGTTATTCCTCTCATTCCAGATGTTGATCAATCTTCTTCTATATCCTCTCTCCGTCGGGTTGCTTCTGATGTAGCATCTCCATATTTCCTTATTTTCTTCTCTTGTCCATTTCTTCCTTTTTGCCTCTGTAGCTCCAATCTCAGGCTGTTGATTACTGTCGTTGTGGTGATCAGTTGCTGGATGACGACCTCCAAGTACCTGACCGTCTTCCCCTACAATTGGGTTGAATACCTGGTTGCCGGACGAGGCTCCTCTGTTGCCAGAGGTTCCATTTACGTCGTTGTCGTTTATTCCTTCATTTCTTTCCATCATTGCTGAGTTTTGCTCTTTAACCCATAGCTGGACCCTACCCCCATCAGGGATAGGTACTCATTTACAGCTGAGTAGACTGAGGAAATTATGGTAAAGATCCTTTCCCAAGGAATCAACGCCGAGTTGAGCGGTCACCCATCCAACGACTGACCAGCCCCAATGTTGCTTAACTTTACTTAAGTCTATTGACGACCTAACCAACTCCTCCACGGCGCCACACATTATTATTATTATTATTATTATTATTATTATTATTATTATTATTATTATTATCATATTAATGCCTCTCATATTGAATAATTAACATCCAATGCCACAACAGACAAAAAATAAAAAAGTAAAAAAAATGCATATTTTTGCACAGCAATAACCTTTACCGTTCTTTTTAAGCAAGGTTTAGCTAGAGCAGATTTTTTTTTCTTTTTTTTCTTTTTTTGACAACAACGCGGCCAAATCTTGACCCTTTCAAATTGCGCGCGCGGTGTCGAACGGGCGATAAATAACCGTAATTTATGGTTTTTCTCTAAACTAATATATAGTTTTCCTACGAGTGTGATTCATGGGGCTATAAATCCTGCCGTAGGATGTTGTGCGGCTGACCGGACTTCGATAATTGCTGGGTCTCCTTAGGAGAGAGAGAGAGAGAGGAGAGAGAGAGGAGAGAGACGAGGAGAGGAGAGAGAGAGAGGAGAGAGAGAAGAGAGATGAGGAGAGAGAGCGAGAGAGGAGAGAGAAGAGAGAGAGAGAGAGAGATTGTTGATTTTATGACATTCAGGTGGTTGAGCCGATACCGGGTCAATTTCGGCCACTCAGCGTTTACATAATAATAATGATAATAATAATAATAATAATGATAACACACACACACACACACACACATATATATATATATATATATATATATATATATATATATATATATGTGTGTGTGTGTGTGTGTGTATAGATTCATTAAGCTACAAATATCGTTTTATATGAAACTGCGCTATTTGTATGAATCACGGTGTGATACAAAATATCATTTATATATATATATATATATATATATATATATATATATATATATATATTATGTATGCATCTACTGTGCGAATGTGTTATGAAGGGGAGAGAGAGAGAGAGAGAGGAGAGCAACTAATGGCCTGCAATCAGTCTTGTTTACTTACAGTGCCTCAAATGAGAGCATTCCTTCTTCCCCCGCCCGCCCCTCCCCTGAATGCTTCCCAGGAGATACATTGAGAAATGATGGGAATATCTTCCCATCACGATGGGAGTTACATTTAGATATGAACGCATCCCAGACCTCGCAAAATTTCGATTTTTTTTTTTTTTTTCGTTAATCTAAAATTGATGGATGTGTCGCAAATCTCCATAATACCAGTCAACTGATTTGAAATAGATGAGGATTAGCCGCTTAGAAAATAACTGTGGGTAATGAGTGATTTCATTAAATAATGATATCTAATGTCTTTGCACAGTAAAGAGAAATTTAATGATATTCAATGTCTTTGTATAATAAAGAGAAATTTAATGTCTTTGTATAGTAAAGAGAAATTTAATAATATTCAATGTCTTTGTATAGTAAAGAGAAATTTAATGTCTTTGTAAAGAGAAATCTATTGATATTTAATGTCTTTGTATAGTAAAGAGAAATTTAAATGATATTTAGTGTCTTTGTATAATAAAGAGAAATTTAACGTCTTTGTATAGTAAAGAGAAATTTAATATCTTTGTACAGTAAATAGAAATCTAATGATATTTAATGTCTTTGTATAGTAAAGAGAAATTTAATGTCTTTGTATAGTAAAGATAAAATTCAATTATACTTAATGTCTGTATAGTAAAGAGAAATTTGATATCTTTGTACAGTAAAGAGAAATTTAATGATATTTAATGTCTTTGTATAGTAACGATAAAGTTCTATTATATTTAATGTCTTTGTATAGTCTGCGCAAGCGCGTTTTTTTTTTCTTTTTTTTTTATCGTGCCAGAAATCCATCAACATTCGTAAGGTTTAAGTCACCAAAATTTCACACCTTCACTCCAGCGTCTCTCTTCTTTTCCTTCTTCTTCTTCTTCTTCTTCTTCTTCCACAAAGGCTAAATAGACTTGACAAGTAACTCCGCGACTTCCTCCTGAATTTATCCTTCCAAGACTCAACGCGAAAAGTCGGCGCGAGGATGGACGAAGTTTTGGAACTAATATCCCATCTTCCTCGTGGTATATTGGGCCCTTTGCTCCCCCCACAAGTTTCCCTTTATCTGGGGTCAAGTTTCGATGCCCCTTTTTTCCTCTGAGGTATTGAGGCGGCACGGTCCAGATAGGATGTGGGGGTTGGGGGGTGGGGTGATGGGGGGGGGGGGGGGGAAGGAATCTTGAGGGCGAAGTTGAAATTCGTGTTACCGGATGATTCGCTTGAGCGATTTGCCTCAAGTCATCGATAAATTCCGACGTAAATTCAAGATTGAAGAATTTCATTGATTAATTAAGATTATAAAAAGGTAAGATTTTGTAAAAACAACGTCACAGCTACGGGAGTCATTGCTTGGCTCTTTCTTTTTCTTAATCTTGGTATCTGCTCAATTACAGCTGACCCAATATTGTTGAAGATTTTACTTTTGCGCAGTTATTTATAAAACTACGCAAAAGTAAAATCTGTAATAATCTTCAGTCATCCGTAATGAAGCAGATACCACGATTTAAAAAAAAAAGACACGTAGTGAAATTCTGCATTGGCCTTTGTCATTCTTTCGAAAAAATGAATAAAAATGGCCCAGTTCTCTAATTACGAATGCATCCCAACGATTCAATTCAGCAACGAATTCGTCAGGCAAGAAAACGGTGGCTTCTATGCAAATCTGGCCGAAAACTCAGCCGAGCTTAAAAAAAAAAAAAAAAAAAAAATCCGATCGGAAGAAATTTCACAGATCTCCGACTCACTTTGGCAATTTCCAGCTTCCAATTTATATGTAAAGTTTCGCTCCTGACTGAGACATTTTTCCTCAAAGCACTGACTTATAATTCAAACGCTCCAAGAATAGGATTGAGGACAAAGACCAAGCGGTGGGACCTATGAGTCTATTCAGCGCCGATAAAGAAATTAACAGTAAGAGAGTTTGAAAGGTGTGACAGGAGGAAAACCTCAAAGCAGCTGCACTATGAAACAACTGCTAGAGAGGGTGGAAAGTCAGATGGAAGAAAGAATATGAAAGGAGGTTCAGTAAAAGGAATGAAAGAGGTTGCAGCTAGGGGCAGAAGGGACGCTGCAAAGACCCTTAAGTAATGCCTACAGTGCATCACGTGAGGTACACTACCGGCACTATCCCCCTACAAGATAAAACGTTTCTACCCATCTGGACAAATGGAGGCAATGCATAGGCCGAGCGGCTAAGACGACAGGTTTCGGCTTTATTGCTAGGCCATTTTCTGAGGGCTGAATATGGCTTAGCAATAAAGCCGAAACTATATTAGATTCACATCAGCCGCGCATCCGATGCCTAGGCCAGTCCCTTATGACGCTCCTGATTGGCTGCTGATAAGCCAATGGCAGGGCTGGAAACTCTCAGTCTCTCTCGAGAGTTCTCATGGGTAGGATCTATGTTCCACCTCTCCTGAGGGAAGACGTATCCCTCAGGAGAGGTGGAACATACATCCTGCCTATGTGAACTCTCTCTCGAGAGACTGAGTTTCCAGCCCTGCCATTGGCTCACCAAGAGCCAATCAGGAGCGTCGTAAGGAACTGCCCTAGACATCAGGTGCACGGGTGATGCGAAACTACTATAGTCAGGAATTAAAACACTTTCGAAAATGTTTCCCTAATGATGTATGTCTAGAACTTTACACATATAACACATCTAGTAACGTCTATGACAGTTTCTCAGTTTCTCTTCGTGCATTAGTTCGAAGACAAGATGACAAGAAGGACCATAATCCACTACATCTCATTTTTTTTTTCCCCATCTTTATCACGATTTCTCCATGCACGCTTTCGTTATTATAGCTTCGCCTTTCCGTCTTCTTCTTTATCTTAAGCGCATGGGAATGGAGTGCCACCAATAACAAGGGAATCGTTTCAGAGGCAAATCCCTCTTAACTACTACTACTAATACCACACAGAAAGGGAGCCGTTTCAGAGGCAAATCCCTCTTAACTACTACTATTACTACAGAGAAAGGGAGCCGTTTCAGAGGCAAATCCCTTGTACTATTACTACCAATACTACTACTAAATGTGTTCGAATCTTAACGAATTTAAGAAACACAAGATAAGGAGAAATAGACAGAGACGGGGAGCCGTTTCAAAGGCCAAATCCCTCTTACAACTAGTTCTACTACTATTAAACAAGCAAAGGAGAAATGGAACGAAGAAGGGAGCTGTTTTATAGGCAAATCCCGTCTATTACTATTACTACTGCTGCTGCCACACACACACACACACACACCATCCCATGAACTCCTGAAAACAGCTTTTTGGCAAAGTCTTCAGCAAAGCCTTTGAGCCAGCTCCTAGTATATATAAGCGTTTAACCGCGCTCAGAGGACTTGCTGTTCTTCCCAGGGCTTCGTAGCGGCCAATTTTTCAGACTGTTTCAAGTTGTTGATTCGTATTCAATCTCAGAAACTAAGGAGGAGGAGGAGGAGGAGGAATTACATAAGTACATTGGGCACAGTCAAGAATATTAAGTAGAAGTTGCCGGCTCTTGTAACAAAGTTTAATTCTTGTTTTCTCAATGTATATTTTACCCCCCTTTTTAGGGGGAAAATATATATAACAAAAACATGAATTCAAACTCTCCTAATACACTAATAGCAATGGATTTTTTTTTTTTTACTGGAGTAGACAATCTTCATCTACATAGAATTAAGATGCAGGTAAGAAATATATATATATATATATATATATATATATATATATATAGATTATATATATATATATCATATCAGGCTTTTTTTATTTTCATAAAAATAATTGTTCTGACTCGCCCTGAAGGGTTAGGTCACTGCAAAAACCCGAGGATATCAGACCTTAATCTGGCGTAAAAATGAAAGATTGTATATTCCAGGTATGTTAGAATCTAGTTTTTTTTAATTATCTTGAGGAAACGGTATTGAGACTAAATTTATTTTTTGAAAAGTAAAGTTGAAGTGAGATTCCACCAATCGACGCATCAACAATTATTGTATTTTCTTCGTCTTACCCTTTGACCTCAGTAAATACATTAATTCCTCTGTACCTGATATTTACTTGATATTTTTCAGTGTTTGTTTGAGTGTCAATATAATATTAAGTTAATTAAAATTAAAAATTATTTGAATCCACATATACGCCCAACTGCACACACACACACACACACACACACACATATATATATATATAATATATGATATATATATATCTATATATATATATATATATATAATGTATAATATATATATAATTTATGGAAAAAAATAATTAATTTACATTTAAATTTTAGGAACTAGAAGCCCATATCATGCAATTATCTGAAGACAAGAAGAAGAAGAATAAGACGAAGAAGAAGAAGGAGAGAGAGAGAGAGAGAGAGAGTTCAAACGTCTCAATAAAGTTCTCATCATATCCCCACGAGGGCAAAGCTGGTGGAACATGTTACCCCATTCATCATTCGTGGAATAATAATAAAAGCGTCCTTAAACGAATGAAAAAGTTGTAGCTGGCAACTCTTGTTATCTCTACGGCGCGGCGTGTGGGAGAAGGAAAACAAATGGTTTACTCGGAGAATTCTCGTGTGTAGGAGAAACGTTTTTACCACTATCCTCCCCCCCCCCCCCCCCCCCCCCCCCCCCCTTTTCTAAAACCCGTCCACCCCCCCACACCACACCATCCCTACTAACTCATTTTCGCTTACTAGAGGAGTAAGCCTACGAACTACTTTGTTGATGTTGTCAGGGGTAGGGGTAGGAAAGGTCTAAAAATGTCTGCTAAAAGGCGTTTCGCGTCGAGTTAAAAGATACAGGAATTTTATGATAGGATATTCTATGATTTATTAATTAGAATGAAAATGTAAATAATAAATAAATGTGCATGTTAAATAGCACAGAGCAATTATTTCTCATAAAATATAGCGTATTGATTTTTATTTTCGTCGGTGAAACAACGCTCTATTTGACTAGAGTAAGCTGGAGGTCGGATCACGCCTTGCTTTTTATTAGACCCCTGCTGTTTGGTTTCGCTGAACAAGGTCCTTGTCGTCGGAATGGTTTAGGAGTGAGGATTATAATTACTATGTAATACTCGAAAACGTAAGCGTAGCTCTATTTGCCTTAGGTAATTTAGGCTTGAGGACAAGTGCTGGGATCTATGGGGTCATTCAGTACTGAAAGTTAAACTGAAGGTAAAGAAGTTTTGAAAGGCGTAGCAGAAAGAAAACCTCAAAGCAGTTGTGGAGTGAATTAATTGTTAGATGGTGGAGAGTAAGATGGAAGAAAGAGAATATCAGCAAAGGTACAGTAAAAGCAATGAATGCGGTTGCAGCTACGGGGGCCCAAGGGACGCCGCATTGAACCTCAAAGTAATGCCTACAGTGTACTGCATGAGGTGCACTGATGGCACTAACCCCACACGGAGGAAAGCAAACTAAATGGAAACAACCACTAAACTGGCAGAAAGTTAATGTTAAGTCTATCTTAGTTTAACCAGACCTCTGAGCTGACTAACAGCTCTCCTAGGGCTGGCCTGAAGGATTAGATATCTTTAGGTGGCTAGGAACCAATTGGTTACTTAGCAACGGGACCTACAGCTCATTGTGGGATCCGAACCACATTGAGAAATGAATTCCTCTGGTTCCACGTTGGTAGAAGCGGGAAGCGAACTCGGGCTACTAAATTGACAGGAGAGTACGCGACCCACTCGTCCAATGAGGAACTAGGTACGGCCATTCATTTAGACTTTCGCCGAGATAAGGAGGACATAAAGCAAGGGGACACGAAATACGAAAGCCATACTTCAACTTTTGCACGGACTTGACCAGTAGGTTTGTTTGTTTGTATAGTGGTTTTACGTTGCATGGAACCAGTGGTTATTCAGCAACGGGACCAACGGCTTGACGTGGCTTCTGAACCATGTCGAGAGCGAACTTCTATCACCAGAAATACACATATCTCACACCTCAATGGAATGCCCGAGAATCGAACTCGCGGCCAACAAGGTGGTACGCCAACACCGTACCGACCACACCACTGAGGCACTATGACCAGTAGGAAGCATAAGCGACTTGGTTTAAGAAAGGCGCTTATAACTGCGTACAAGCACCATCTCTATGAATACGTACTGGAAGGGCGAAAATGGCCCAAAATAAAGTATAAATGATGCTACTTACGCTATGGGGTCTCTAACGTAATTCTGAAGATCTGGTTAACAAACGAGAAGGAACAAAGGAGGAGGTCTCGAAGCCGATGGTAGAAGGAAGAAGTATTATGGATATAGATGGTCCTGTTTTTTTTTTTTTTTTTTTTTTGTGCGTTGCAAGGCGAATAAAAGGCGCCCGCCTCGCTTCTTTGTTTATAGGTGCTGGTATTGAGTAATGCGGATAGAAGACTGCTTTGTCTATATATATATATACATGTTGGTGCTGATCCATGCATATTTATGTGCGGGATAAAAATACAGCATACTCAGTATTCGAGAGAGAGAGAGAGAGAGAGAGAGAGAGAGAGAGAGAGAGAGAGAGAGAGAGAGAGAGAGAGAGAGAGAGCTACTTCCCAGACCGAAAAAGCGAAAATTTAAGATGGAACTTATTCGTTACACTGAGAGAGAGATCCCTGACACAAAAAGCGAAAATTTAAGCTGGAACTTATTCATTACACACGCACACACACACACACACACACACACAGAGGGAGAGAGAAGCCATCTACCAGACCGAAAAAGCGAAAATTTAAGATGGAACTTATTCGTTACACTTAGAGAGAGAGAGAGAGAGAGAGAGAGAGAGAGAGAGAGAGAGAGTTCCTTTCCTTACCTTACAGACCTTACATCTTGTTCGGGTTGCCCCAGGTCCCTCAGTGTGAGGCACCTTTAATGTCTACCAGACAGTTGCTAATGCATCTTCCGGTATATTTTGCATCTTCCAATATTGGATGGTCTGGGATGCAGCTTAGATATTTGTCGATCTTATTCTTAAACACATCTACGCTCACTCCTCATATATTCCTCAGATGAGCTGGCAACGCACTGAATAGACGGTGCATTGTCAATGCTGGTGCGTAGTGGATTAATGTCCTGTGTGCTTTCCTTATCTTTCTGATATTTTTAGCTTCATGTTGTTTTCGGCAATTCCTTCTATCTGTTTCCATGCCTGAATTATCATGTGGCGTTCTCTTCTCCTTTCTAAACTATATAATTTTAAAAATTGTAGTCTTTCTTTCCCAGTAGTCAAGATCCTTAACTTTTTCTATTATAGCTGTAAAGGACCTTTGTACAGTAAGTTCCAGAAGTGAAGCGACAAATCTCAGAATTGATCGTACTTCTATAGAAACTTATGGGGTTGCCAGTTAGTATATTTTATTCCAATTATTGTCATCCTATTTATCTGATAAAACGTATCAGTGATTAACTGTATAAGCGCACAAAGTATTTCCCCAGTGAATGATCAATGTTAGTTCAGTAATTGTTTATTAATGAAAAAAAAAAAGAATTTCCCCAAAGAAACATCTGCGGCTTCCAAAGTGTGATATGAAGTGTTCACCATAGAGTGGCAGCAGGAACCGTGTGCAAAAGCATTGGCCTAATATTTGTAAATTAACTTTCTTCTTTTATAGCGTTATATCGAAAGTTATTATGATTTCTTTTGATAAAGCACAGAGAAGTTTAGCATCTGATTAAATGAAATATATATAAGACAAGTTGGTGTAAAAAAAAAAAACACGAAATCCAATTATGTGCACGTTTAGCGTTGGTTACATGGTTAGGCCTATTTCAAGAATCAAGGAAATATATTTTTCAGCTTGTTAGTTAATAATTTCATGGAATTTCTCGATTGTGCAAATTTTTGCATGCGGAAGGTTTCCACTTTTTTTTTTTTTTTGCCAGTGCATAAGTGAGACTATTCTTGTCCATACGATCCGGAGTGTGAATATGCTTGGCGAGCATTATTTTAATTCGAGTATCCCCTGTTATGCTCTCTCTCTCTCTCAGGACGTTTTTATCTATCAGGAATAACCAGAGGTCTGTTTTAGGAATCGAGCACTAGGCCTATTGGTCCATGTTCGGGTGCTTTTTTTATATATTCTTTATATATATATATATATATATATATATATATATCCCCAAAAAACTCATAAATTTCTGATATGCAATATACTTGACTTGATCGAACTGATTACTGGTTGTCAGTGGAAATATGAATTTGGGTGATATCACTCCCTTATGATACGCCCACTTACGCAAATTCAGTCTTAAATTTCACGGTTGGGATATGATTCGAAGATTTGAGGTAATAGATTGAAGTCAAAAAAGGTGGAGTTAGTATTGTGGGTAGAGGTAGAGGTAGAGGGGGGAAGGGGTGGTTGGGGTCTGTCGTCTCCCTACTTAACCAGATGGTGATTTTATGGGTGTTCTGGTTGCTTGCGACCGACTTTCTTATTTTTTATATAGCGAGTCTGTTTCCCAGGTGCAAGGACAGGTCCTGGTGTCGGTCCTGAAGGTTTTATCTTTGCCTAAATAACAGACAGTGGCCCTGCATTGTAAGCCTTGCAATGCCCTGAACTAGGCCTAGTCACCTAAAGGTAGCAGCAGAGGTTAGAGCCTTTCTCGAAGATGGTGTTTTATGCTCCGTCCTAGAAGCTAGAATCAGAATTACCAACCACCCCCAACTTCTCCATTGAATCTAGGTGCATTCATGGTTGATTATGTTTAATGTCGCGGAGATTTTCCCTTCACATTCTATTGATACTTGCATGGTTTTATGCATCTTCGCTAAAATAATTGATAATACACTATAATATTAAATATTTGTTTCCACATTGCTCGAAATATACATTGGTAATGTTGGTAATCCTGTGTTGAACGAGAATTTCAAATTGTTTCGTTTCTATAGTTTGAAGTAATTGCTATACTTTAAAATAATTAATATTACCGTAATTTTTTCTTATGGTTGTTATAAATATCATAGATTTGATATTTGTGAATCATATGTAAGCTTTATTTTGTTTGATAGAGCTTTCACTGTTGAAAATTTTGTTTTTTTTCAGCTACGAGTTGTAGTTGCCAGTTAGTGAATTTTGAACGAAATTCTCTGAAATTTGTCGCCTCAGTTTTGGAACTTACTGTACACTCTCTATTTGTGCAATATCCTTTTGATAGTGTGGGTACCATATTATATTGCAATATTCAAGTGGACTACAAACATGCATTTTATAAAGCATAATCATGTGATCAGCTTTTCTTGTTTTGAAGTGCCGTAACAACATTCCCATTTTTGCCTTACATTTTGCTAATAGAACTGCTATTTGATCATTGCATAACATGTTCCTATTCATCATCACACCAAGGCTTTAACTGCTTCCTTATTTGTGATTTTCTCGTTATTAGGTCCCCTATATGCATATAGCTTTCCTTCTCTATCTCCATAATTTATTGATTCAAATTTATCAGAGTTAAATACCATCCTATTTACCTCTGCCCATTCATATACTTTGTAAAGGTCTCTTTGTAGCGTGTTCCTATCTTCATCACAAGTAATTTCTCTACTTATTCTTGTGACATTGGCGAAACTACTCACTACTTAGTCCTTAACATTACCGTCTATGTCTGCAATCATAATAACAAACAGCAATGCAGCTAGCATCGTACCTTGTGGCACACCGGATATTACTTTAGCTTCATCCGATTTCTCATCGTTTTCAATAACTATCTGTTTTCTATTGTGTAAAAATTCTTTTATCCATCTTCCTATTTTATTTTGTCCACTATATTATGTTTTCTAATTTTCTTCGCTAATATATTATGATCTACCTTGTCAAAAGCTTTTGCAAAGTCTAGATAAACCACATCTGTTTCTTTTCCATTTTTCAAATTTTTTATTATGTTCTCACGGTGGACTAACAGTTGGGTTTGAGTACTTTTTCCGGATACAAAACCATGTTGTCTTATATTAAAAATTTTTTTTAAATTAAATGTTTCATAATATTTTTCTTCATTACCCTTTCATACGCTTTCATATGTGATGTTAGACTCACAGGCCTATAATTACTTGCCTCTAGTCTTGATCCACTTTTGAAAGTAGGGGTAATATATGCTAATTTGTGCTCATCATAAATCTTGCCTGTATCTACACTTTGCCTTAATAATATTGCTAGGGGCTTTGCGATAAGAAGAACTACTTTCTTTAACAAAATAGCAGGGACACCATCAGGCCCTGCTGCTGCTCCATTTTTAATTTCATTAATAGCCTGCACAATATCTGATAAATATTCACTATTTTCATCCCTTATTTCTGTATCATTATCTTCATTATCGATTCTAGGGGTAAATTCTCTCTTATATCTTTCTGCCAATATGTTGCATATTTCCTTTTTTTCATTCGTTAACCTTCCTTTAATTCCTAGAGGGCCTTTTTCTATTCTTCTTTTATTCATCTTTTTTGCATATGAGTACAATAGTTTGGGGGTTTGCTTGATATTTATTAGGGTTTTTTCTTCCAAGTCCCATTTTTCATTTTCTTTTGATTGTATAATCTTTTGTTCTGCATTTTCTATCTTATTTTTTAGTTCCATCACTTTCAATGCATTCTTTTCTTTTGCAAGACCTTTTTTCTACTTTCTGATTTTCTGGAACAAGATCCTTCTGTCTCTTGGTATGCATGATTGATGTTTACTTTTCTTCTTCGGTATATATTTATCCGCTATTTTCTCTAATATTTTATATAATATATCTGTATTTACCTGTATATCATCATTTACGAAAATGTTATCCCAATTTTTGTTTAATTCTTCATTTATATCTGACCATTTTATATTTTTACTGTAGAAATTGTATTTTCCATATCCTTCCCACTTTTTCATCTCTTGCTTATCTCTGTTTTCACTTGCTTTGGGATGGACTGTTAATTCTATGACATTATGGTCTGAAATACTCGCATTATAAACTATTATTTCTTTAACATAATTCATCTCGTTCCCAAATACTAGGTCTAAAGTATTTTCCTTTCTTGTTGGCAGGTGATTTATTTGTTGAATGTTGTATTCTAGTAGCATATCTAATAGCTTTTCGAATTATCTCTTATCTTCTGCACTACTATTACTCTCTTTTTTATATGTATAAATACAACCACAATCTCCTATTCGTTCTTTCCAATCTACGAAAGGAAAGTTAAAGTCTCCGGATATGAGAATAGTCCAGTCCTTGTAATTTCTACATATATCATCCAATTTTCCTATTTTTGTGTCAAACTCTTTAGTATTAGGGGGTCTATAACTAAACCCTGCGCATTCATCACCATGATGGTTTGCGTGTTATCTCCTTCATTTAATATGGGTAATAATAAGGATTTTCCCACGTCTCTTTCCTGTTCTGGTATGTTGTTCTTTTCTTCATTTCCAGAAATTCTGACATTAAAAAATCCAACTTTTCCAATATATTTGATCTTCCTTCATCATAATTATTCATTTTATGTATGAATCTGCAATTTTCTCTGTATCTGCACCATCCCCTAGCATCGTATATACAGTACTTGTCTCTTGCACTGTATCTTGGAGCTGATGCTTGCAAATTCTTTGCTGACACTCCCTAGCGCGGTGATGGGTTGTTTTTTTTTCTTCACCTCATGTTCTTTGTTCCTTTCTTTATTTGTTTCTTTTCTATTTTGGATTTTATTATTTAATTGATTATTTAATTGATTTTGATTCATGGCTACAGGGTGCATATATTTACATTTTCTGTTGAACTTACATCCTTTTCCTTCTTTTAGGTTGTTGCATATTTCTGGATGTACATCTCAGCATTCATTCTCATAGCCCTCCAGGTATGCACATTTACCATAGATTTCATAATTGTGACATACCTTGGGATGTTTGTAGTAACATCTTTCACTGAATCTACAATTCCCTTTTATCAAAAGGGTGCAGAGTTTGTCTTTCTTTTCTATTTTTTCTTGCTCTTTCCCATCAGTATGCAGATCTAGGAAAAGCCTTTTCGGGATTTTATTTTGTGTTGTCATGTTGTAATTTATTTCTTCGTCTGTATGCTGCTTGATTGCCTCATATGTAGTATCTATGAGTATCTCTGCATCCATACTTTTGTCCTGCTCTTTGTTTTCATTATTTTTTTCTGTCATTTCAGTTTGTTTTCTTCTTTTCCGTTTTCCTCTTCTTCCTCTTCCTCATCTTCTTCATCCTCTACTATTTGCACATTAAGTCTTGATTTAATAACATTGTCTATCCATGAGAGACATGTTGAGCAAAACACTTTGGTATCCTTACTCGTATTTTGCTGTACTTCAGCACATTGGGGATGCGTGGGAATGTTGCCTGCAGAACATTTTCTGATCAGGTTTTGTGGATTAACTATGCTATACCACACCTTACACAGTTTGCATGCTTTAGGCATTCTTTTTCCTATTGCATCAATTAGTATATTCACAATGTTCACCTTATTCATTTTCTTTGTCGAAATGTGTTGATGAATGTAAATTTTCTTTATAAGTCTCTTGACCACTTGAATTTTATTTGGAACTCCTTCAATTATTTTCATGATATTTTCTGCTGATTTATTCCAGTTTGAAGGATCATATCCTTCCAATATGTCTATGAATACTTTTGTATCTTTTTGATTAGTGCTGTTATTGACCTCATAGATGAGAAATGCCAGCTCCCTTCCTGCTAACTCATCATATTGCATATCTGCAATGCAAGCAAGATTTTGCCATCTCTTTCCACAGTTGGAGCTTACTGCCATCCTGATCGAATTTACAATACTTCACTCGATAAACTAACTTAGTAGACGCTTTTTCCTACAATTTTCACACTAATCTTATCACCGACAATTCACGAACACTTCTAGATATAATTCATTTTCTAGTCGTATGTTAAACGTGTGATATCGGTTGATTTATCAGACTGTGCACAGGTACGTCTCACCAAGCAAAATGGCACTACTCGAGAGAGAGAGAGAGAGAGAGAGAGAGAGAGAGAGAGAGAGAGAGAGAGAGAGAGAAACAGCCATTTCCGACACAAAAAGCGAAAATTTAGGATGAAACGTATTCATTACATTTAGAGAGAGAGAGAGAGAGAGAGAGAGAGAGAGAGAGAGAGAGAGAGAGAGAGAGAGTGTGTGTTCCCTCCATTAATCTTTTTACCAGATCAGAGTTCCAAGTTTTTTCTTTCCTTCGGGTCGTCCGAAAAGATTTTCTTACAAAAAGGCTTCCTTAAAAAAAAAAAAGGAGCCATTATAAATACATAGAGTTGGTCGTCAGGCCTCATAACTTTTCCCAAAGTTCAGATTATTTTTTTACGACGAATATTCTTCATATTTTATTTTTATTTTTATCTGAATCCTCCGTTTAAATGCTACGATAGATTAAAAATGGCATCTTTTCATCCTTTCTTTATATGTCATATCTTCGACCTGCCTCAATAATTAAACTTGTGGATTGGAATACATAAAATTTAGGCCAAGTGCTGGGTTCTATGAGGTAATTTAGAGCTGAAAATAATGCTGAAAAACTGTTCGGAAAGGGTGGAAAGTAAGATGGAAAGAAAGAGAATATTGTTTGTATGGTGTTTTTACGTTGCATGGAACCAGTGGTTATTCAGCAACGGGACCAACGGCTTGACGAGACTTCCGAACCACGTCGAGGGTGAACTTCTATCACCAGAAACACTCATCTCTAACCCCTCAGTGGAAATGCCCGAGAATCGAACTCGCGGCCATCGAGGTGGCAGGCCAAGACCATACCGATTACGCCACTGAGGCGCTAAGAAAGAGAATATGAAAAGATAGATAGTAGAAAGAATGAAAGGCCAAGCGCTGGGACCTACGAGGTTATTCAGCGCTGAAATGGAAATTGACAGCAAAAGGTTTGAAAGGTGTAACAGGAGGAAAACCTCAAAGCAGTTGCACTATGAATCAAGTGTTACGAGAGGGTTGAGGAATGTAAGATGGAAGAAAGAGAATATGAAAGGAGGTACAGCTAAAGGGACGAAAGTGGTTGCAGCTAGGGGCCGAATGCAGGCTGCAAAGAACCTTAAGTAATGCCTACAGTGTACCGCATGAGGTCCACTGACGGCACTAACCCCCTACGGATAATATACTTGGTGTGAGAAATGTAATTTATTTATCTACTTTTTTTTTTGGTGTAACGTCTTAGCCTCCCAATACCATAAAACATGGACCCCGAAGATGCCTTGTTACAAATTCCTGATGACAATAACCTGACGGAACTAACCCCCCCACCCCAAACCCCCTACGGGTTTGTTTGTTTGTATGGTGCTTTTAAGTTGCATGGAACCAGTGGTTATTCAGCAACGGGTCCAACGGCTTTACGTGACTTCCGAACCACGTCGAGAGTAAACTTCTATCACCAGAAACCACCTCCTACGGGGGTTAGATGATGTGAAAGTGAGATGCAGTTTCCTTTTTATTAATTCAACTTTTCTACTGCTACCTTGGCTCCTTTCCTTCTTTGGCGATTCTTTATATGGGCCCTACTTCCAAAACCATTCTCTTCTTCTTCTTCTTCTTTCCTCTGGACTGGATCCAAACGTGTAAGTGGAGGCAGTTTGGCTGGAAAAGGCCCCATTCTTTCTTTGTTCGCCTTTTATTTTTCGCCCAAGTTTGGTTTTATTTGTGTTAAATCATTCTTGAGGTTCATCTACGGACCTCCACCAGGAAGGAAGGACCTTTCCCTGAGAGATTTATGTTTTCCATTTGATATTTTTTATGGATAAAGTTGGCATTTTTCTCAGATGCCATTGTCTGTTTGTTTGTATGGTGTTTTTACGTCGCATGGAACTATTGGTTATTTAGCAACGGGACCAACGACTTGACTTGACTTCGGAACCACGTCGAGAGTGAACGTCTATTACCAGAAATACACATCTCTAACGCCTCAATGGAAATGCCCGAGAATCGAACTCGCGGCCACCGAGGTGACAAGCCAAGACCATACCGATCGCACCACTGAGGTGCTCAGAGGCCATTGTGACCTTTAAGATGAGCCGGAAATCATTTAGTAGTTTATGATACTACTGTAGATGATTATCATTTCATCCCAGCAATAAAAGCTTTCCTTGGATCTGTTATGTTTTCCACTATTTTACTGTACCTCCGTTCATATTCTCGTTCTTCCAAGTCACTCTCGACCTTCTCCAGATATTTGTTCACCTGCTTTGAGGTTTTCCAACCGTTACACCATTCAAACCTTTTACTCTCAATTTCCCTGTCAGCGCTGAATGACCCAACAGCTCCTAGCGCTTGACCTTCGGCCTAAATTGTATACTATATATTACATTTCATTAAACTGGTTACGTTCGGGGTCTGATTATGAAGTCGATAAAGATGTTGACTGATTAATGGATTAACATTTATATTTGCGTTCATCTTCGAATAGGAATTACTTTTGAGCGAGGGAGAAGTAAAACTTGTGAAAACTACGAACATATCAGCGAAAAATAACAGCATGAATTGTGCTGACAGCACGTATTGATGGTCAATAATGATTTGACGTTAATTTGAAAAAGAATGAGATGAATTTACGACCAAAACAACCAAATGGACGAATATATAAATATACAAATAAACCTGCATAAATGAACGAACAGACACACGAGAAATTACGTAAACAATGAAATAAACCTTAATTTATGAAGACTAATCCAAGACGAACCGAGAGAAAAATATGCTAACCGTATTCTCGTTGGGTCGTTGGCTCCTTATGCTTCGATTCTGTCTGCCAGCATCCTTTTCCAACGAACTCTATACCGGCCACCTTCCTCGAGACGAGAAGTTCAAGAAGTAAATTAGGAGGAGTTTAAAGTTCGCGGGAACCGAGATCTCGAGGGATCATCAGTTCGCCAAAATTAGAGCCCCAAACTCGAGATCAGCAACACGTTGACCAAGAAGTGGTGTCGAAATATAACTTCAGGAAGTGAGGTCATGAAATTAAGCGAATGCATGTATGTATGTATGTATGATATATATATATATATATAATATATATATATTTATATAGATAATAGATAATATATGTAGTATATAATGTATATAGATATATCTATATATATATATATATATATATCTATGTATGGTATATATGTATGGTATATGTAGTATATATATATATATATATATATATATACAATATATATATATATATATATATATATATATATGGCGTATCTGCGAGCATGTATATAATCCGTACGCAACGAGGAAAGTATATATATAAGGCATAATTTCACAACCGATAAATATGAGTAAAAAATAAAACCTTGCAAGGACCAACAATAAAAATAACATTTTGGCGAGAGACACTTGGCTTTGCTCCAGTTGCAATCTCCAGTAATGGAGGAGGAAGATAAGGAGAATTGTGATATGTTTTGAATAAAATGTTTAGTGTTGGGGGACAATATTTTTTTGTTAGCAATCTTTAAAAGCTAACTTGATATAAGGAGGTATTTTTGTTCAAGAATATTGATTTACTCCTTGAATTTTTATCATTCTTTTTCTTATTCTATGTTGAGAGAAATGAGAAATGTCTTTTTGTGGTTAGTACTACAGCAGCAAGATCTCAAGGAACATGGTGGCCTTACGTTTGCTGAAAATGTACGCTAGTATGACCACTTCCTAGACCATGGGAATGACTACTTTGAGTTTAGTTAATTTAGAGTTGTATACTAGAGTTATCTGCAACAGTTTCTACGTAAAGAATACCTTTACTCCTGCATTTTTCTTAGCCTTTTACGCATTCACTTTTATAGCACAGCTCGGCAGGTATCCCAAAAAACACTGTTTTAGACAACGAAGAACCACACCAAACAGGTCTGTGTGGTTTTTGTACTTTATAATGCTCTGACGCAGCATAAGGTTGCTTGCCTAATTCCCTTTTTAAACCCTGGTTGTGACTCAATCTCAGTCAATTGACTATCAAATACCTACGCCAATACTTAGACTAAGAGAGTTCTATTGGTCTACTGGAATCTGATTTGTCCAAACGCGCTTCGTCATGTAAGCGAATCAAACATGACCGAGACTATGAAGTTCAAAGGATAAGGAGAGCCTTGCCTCGAAGAAAAAAAATGCACCTCGAGTCACGAATGATATTATACCATTTTTGGTCATCCATGACAGATACGAAATCGGGTTGTTGTTATGCTACCACGTTCGTGACGAAATCTGATATCGGAGAAATGATCGAGTCAGCTGTTGTGAAAACACCAACCGCGGCGCCAGTCACGAGCAAGAGTTAGTTGCGTGTATAGGTTTATTGTCGGCGCAGCAGCCTTTATAAACTGTGCATAATCAAGTACCATTTCTGGAATCTATGATTCTTGACGGACCAGCACCTACATAATTACCATATCCAACTTTGATTTGCACTTTTCAAACGCTTAGTCCCATGGGATCGATAATGGTCTAACCTAAACTGAAATATATTTCCTTGAATGGAAGTTATACGTTACCGTATAATGCTCTTCTTAAAAAATACTACCCATTTAAATTTTATTTTCAGCACAAGCTTACATAAAAGCGTAATTTGAAAAAAAAAAATCATGCACATACACATGGAATACACATATAGGCCTGATCTCCTATCGCGAGCAAAGACTTTTGCAAACGGGCAAGCCATCATAACAGAATTTTATGTCGCTGGCTTCTAGAACAAGATCTTTAGTGTAACGGTTCTATTTCACGACTAATTTCATTTTTAATGGATTCTAATACTTTCTTTCTTCAGGATCTAAATTAAGAATTTCACTCGGAACATATTTGTTGAGGTAGGCACGACGTCTAATACAACAAAAGTAAAACTCAGCGAAATTCGGTGTTGTGCCTTGGGCCGTTCCATGCAAGTTTTCTAACCAGGTTCCATCTCCAGACTACACACGCATTGCAGCTTATCGTTGTCACGTAACTAAGTGCGCCATCTGCTAACCTGCTTTCTTTCCTTCTCCTTTCTCTCTCTCTCTCTCTCTCTCTCTCTCTCTCTCTCTCTCTCTCTCTCTCTCTCTACGTCGTCCAGCTCACTGCTGTCTTTTGAGCCAGCAGACTATATTGTAACTGCATTCATTCTATAGTTAATTAATTTTCTGCCCTCCCATTTTCTTTAATCGATTCACGCATTCTATGATATTCACTAAACACTTCAGTAGAAATATATTTGTGTGTGTGTGTGTGAGAGAGAGAGAGAGAGAGAGAGAGAGAGAGAGAGAGAGAGAGAGAGAGAGAGAGAGAGAGAGAGAGAGAGAATTTCCATAAACGTTCCTCTCTGCATTTCAAACCTCGACCGTTTCGTCTTCAATGGATGAATAAGACATTTTAATACAGCCTTCTCTTTGCAAGACTTCATAAACTAGAAGACTATACCTACTATTTGTATATTTTACTCAGTCTGTTAATATTTAATCATTTAAAAAAATGTTGTGAGTGGAATACATCGAAACCATAAAAATTAAAATGGAAAATTTTATCATTTGACATTGAGGTTTCTTAAATACTTTTCCCATTCTATTCATGAAAAATTCAGTATAACAACAAAACCCACTACTTGTATCGTAGTGAACTTACCTTCAGATATGAGTGAGTCTGTAAAGAAAAAGGATATTAGCAAGAACATTAATAAAAATAAATCTTCAAAGAAATATGCTTAGAAAACTGGATAATTATTAACTAAATAACTATACTCTGTTTTTTTCCATCTGTCCACCCATCTGGTGTTTGCGTATGGTAACACTGCGTCCCGGGCTTAGGATAGTTACGCTATGTGTAAGTTTAGGTAAATAAAAGGATATCTGGTATTATAATTGTTGAATGTAAGCTGAATGTAACTATCTAAAGCCCGGGACATAGTGTTACCATACGCAAACATCACTGGCGGGTGGACAGATGGAAAAAAAAACAGAGTATAGTAAGTCCCAGAATGACTTATAACTTAAGACTGACTATTTCAAGAAATATCTGCAATTTCATACTGATTTTGCAATTGCAATGCTGGTTTGCTTGAACATCAAAATGACATTTTTTCTAGTGCCTAACATCGACATTACAATTTGGTTTAATAAAAGAAATGTGGTATTAGCATTAGCAGTGATAAGAGTATATTGTGGTACATTTTGACAATAATTAGTACTCGTTATGTATTAGCATCGTCATTATATTAGTGATAGCAGTATTAATAAATGATCTGAATTCCATAAATGTTCATAGTAACCTTGCTTTTACCATTTCCCAAGTACGTAACTGCTGTATATGACAATTAAAGAGGTTCTAAGTGATATTTATATTATATTCATTTAGAAGTATGGATCTGGTTACGTGGAGGGTCTCTTCGTAAGGACCCAGTGCCCAGGTTAGTTTAAGTTGCATCCCTGTAACTATGTCCACTGCATTTTCGTGCTCTGTAAGTTTATCAGTGATTGTCACTGTTGGCAACATGATATGGGGTAAAATTCCGAATGGCCAACCTCTACCGTAGCGCGACCACCTTCCCGAAAAAGTACTTTAACACGTCCTGTAACCCAGGATAGGTATTAATCAAGAGCCAGCGTCCGTCGAAGCAACACCTAGAGACCTCTACTATCCTCTCGAAGTAAGGTTTCTTCTCCCAAGTCACAAATTAAGGCCATAATTTCCGATTTTCGGGAAGGTGGTCGCGCTATGGAATAGAGGCCGGCCATTCGGTATTTTACCTTTGGTAGCCTATGTTTCTATGCAATTCATATTGTTGCATTTCAACATTTATTCAAAGTACCTACTGGCTACGAATTAAAATGTTACAGGACAGTAGTACTATTTTCCATTCAGGATTCCTTTGACGGTTTCCCTAACAATTATACAGGGTGTCCATAAAGTCCCAGTACTATTACAAGTATGTATTGCTCAGAATGGTACTAGGACTTTATGGACACCCTGTACAAACAAGATATAAACAATCCCTCCCCTAGGCTTGACTTGACGTCATGAATCTAAGTTTTTGCTCCGTCGGGAATTTACTTATTCTATAGTATTTTGGTACCTAACGTAGTATATTAAAATATTTTAAATATAATAATAAAGCATACAGCGTAAAAACACTTGAATACCAATATTTACCTCAACGTAACAGGTTACTGCAGCAGCCCTCAAGTAGTCTTGCTAACACAACAGTTGAGAAAGTATGACCTAGATATATCTCTTGTGAAGTACAATATTCAAGCCAAAACTATTATCCATTAACTAACAAAAATACTGATGAGCAACACAAAGAAATAAAACTGTCAGTTTATATCAAAACACTCGAAATTTCGTGGGTAAATTTATACCGTGGAAGACTGATCGAAAGTTTATGTAGATGTCACAAATCACAAATTCACAATGTTTACCAAAGCAAAGATTAAAGACGTTCATTTGATTAGTTTACACTATAATAATAGTAATAAAAAATAGAGAAGTTCTGAGTGGCAACCAACAGAAATAAAACAGTCAGCATACGAAAATATCTATATTTCCTGGGTTAATATAAATACAGTTCATGACTGATCGAAATTTGGGTAGATTTCACAATGTTTTCATAGCCTCAGCGTAAAGAATAAGGAAGTTCATTTGATTATTTTATGATATTAAAAAAAAACAATAAAAATAGAAATTTTTTTAATTGAGGCAATATTATATTAATTTTGATCTGATTACATCACCGAAATGTGATATTTAAGTATATATTTTTAGTTGGGGTTATTTTTTGAAGAATACTCGAACGCTACGGCAGTTGGTGTCCAACCATAGTTAAAGGGGGTTGTATAATCAGATGTCCTTAACTTTTGTTACTGTAGCTATTTTGAAAGTGAATTTGTGAGAGCATTCAATGATCATTTGGCGATGAACTTCTCTACAATGTAAGTACGTGTGCTTTTTCATCGGGAGTAGTTTTATTCAGTTACTTGTGAGATTCATTACGCAGTCCATTAACCTACCAGAGTTAATATATACAATCAGCCATAGAGAGGCAACGTGCATATTTAGTAACTGGGAACCATTATCCAAATCCCATTTTATTTTAGCTAAAGTTTTTTTTAGAATAAGGGAATAGTCACGATATTCTAGGTATATAATCAGATGCGAGACTCCAGAGCAATCCATAAATAAAAAAAAATTAGCTCTAGATTGTACGTAGGAAGGTATGGCTCAGTTAGCCTATATGTCTCCACCGGCGCCATGTTGGAATTCGGGGAAACGAGAAGGTTGACAGTATTCGAAAATTGCAGATCACAAAAGTGTATACGAAATAAATCGACTTCCCCACTAGGGACATGAAACGATGCTTGAGAAAATATCAGAAGAGAATAGCGAGAAATATAAAACTAATAATTAAGAGCATAAGAAGACGAACGTTGTAGTGCTTGAGACTGGTTGAGTTCATTCAGGTTCGCTGTTCCCAGATATATGTATACCTTTTGCTTCATATAATCTATACAGAATATATACGAGATGCCAAGAATGTTAACGAAATATGATATACTTAGCCTAATAAACGTGTTTATTTATAAATGTATCTTTGACAGAGGAAGCTAATACGCTCCTTCGTGCCTTAAGGAATTAGTGACAGTAGGCCTATACTTGCGGACCACAAATATTAAGTAATGACGGTATTGCAATCGCCGCCGAATTAATTCCTATATTTGTTAGGGATGAATTGATCCTGTGGAACAGTTATTGAGATTATTTTGGATGTATTAAAAGCGAGAGAGCTGATGTAGCCTACTCATTGTGTTATATCGGTTGCATTGTAGCCACAGCTGATAACTTTGAGTTCGTCGTAGGCCTAGTTTAGGATAAGAAATATATAAAACGTAGTGGTAGTTTTAGTCTTATACTGATATATGCGTTTCTGTAATTATGAAAAGTGCTAACATCAAGGTTTTTAAAATTATATTTTATTTTTGTGATTTTCATAGTATTATCCTGGATTTCTTTTTGTATCTATTCCAGATCTGTCCACTATACCTGATGCAAAAACAAGACTTTATATTTGGTTATTTGCGATGAAGTTAGCGTTCGTAATCAAATATGGGGTATATTTTTAAAAATTTCGAAACTGTAAATATCTCCTGTGGGTGAATATAAAACACTCGGTTTGTTTACCATCTTTGAACCGGGTTAGACGGTTGTCTTGAACATGCTAGTGCCACATTTCCCTGTAGGCCTATATTGAATAGATTATGATTTACGACACGAACCCTGAGAACTTGTGTATATTAATCACAAGTAGATACTCTGAGTACTCTGAGAGTCAGTTCATTCAGTTTACTTCTCGCCATTCTCAGTTGATATATAAGAAATAGTTCGAAACTGAAATGAATAAAAAAAAAAAAATAACAGAAATGTACCAGGGTTGCGTTCAATTCCGGTGCAGAGTTGCAGACGAAACATATAGAAAAATCGTAACCACAACTAATGTTCAAATATATATATGTATATATGTATGTGATATAGATATATTATATATATATAGACACACAAGCTTAAAAATTAAATTACCCAATTAAATCAATATTTACTCGCATGCATTGTTAGACTAATGAATTAAGATACCATTTACTTTCAGTTTGTATTCCTCCTTGTTTTTCATGTGTACGTGTACTGTCATTCAGTTTAACGCCAAAAATCCTCGTATTGTATGTATACTTGAGCAAACTTCTAAGATTATCGTTCAAAAGAGACGAACTGCACTTACTACTATATACGTAGACCCCATGTTACCTTACAAATAAGTACGACGTTGTTTACGTCTTTTATTGGTCCTATCAGACTTTATATTTTAGATATTTAAAAAAATAAGTGTATGTATTTTTTAAATATTTATCATTCAGATATTACAAAATAAACAAATTAACTATTTTTTGTGTGTGTAGTCATTTTGTAGGCAGCTGAACTGGCCAGGGGGCCCCTTCGTTTCCCCTTATTCCATATATATATATATATATATATATATATATATATATATATATATATATATATATATATCTATATATCTATCTATATATATATATATACTATCTAATCTATATATATAGAACTACGATATATATAATATTTAATATATATATCTGGGTGTGTATATATATCTATAATATAGATATATATATATGTTATATATATGTGTGTGTGTATATTATACGATATATATAATATATTATATCCTATATATATATTAACGGTATCTATATATAAAGATATATATATATAGGTATGATTATAATATATATATATATCATATATATTATTATAAGTCTATATATATATAATATATATATATATATTATGTGTGTGTGTGTGTGTTTGTTGTGGTTTTGCGTTGATAGAGAGAGGTATAGGTATAGATAGATATATCCTTGTGTGTTTGTCGTGTACGTGCGTGCGTACATGTGTTTGCAGCTGGCTCCATACGATTTATGCCACATCCCTCGAGCCAAGATCACAGACAGACGAAGAATCGAGGAACTCCCCAGATGATAAACGATTGACGATTGTCTTTTCCGTTGTTATTGTAAGGGGAGATGTTTTTTTCCAGCAATAAACGACTCCAAGAAAGGCCTTATGTTCCCCTTCACCCATTTTTCCTTCGTTAAAAGAAACCACTTCGGAGAACTGCCAACGGTAGGAAATATAGAAATGGTTTTGGGGAAATAAAAGCTCTCCTTTTCGTTCGACAGGAAGGAATAGTTCCCCCACCTCAAAAAAAAAAAAAAAAAAAAAAAAAGTTGACCGGATGAAATGAAACCCAGATTTAAAAGTGTCAAAAGACTTACCCTCGTCTTTTATTATTATTTTTTTTAGGTATTCATATGGGAGAGGGGAAACTGACAAGATGGATAGTCCTTCGATAAAAAAAAAAATTTGAGAACAGGGATCCCGCCGCTCAACTTTATACCGATCTTTTGTGAAATCTCCTGGAATGGGGAAAGTTCGCCATCAACTGTGTTCCTGATATATGGATGGAATTAGGATTGATTCAAAAAGGTTCAAGTTGAATTCTCGGAAGTGGTATACTAACATTTGCCTCCATCATTCTAAAGGTAAGAAGATATAGGTAGTAAGAGTGCGGTCATTAATAAGGGAATGATGAAAATGAAAGAAAACTTGACGAAAAGGGCTTAATAATTATTTTGATAAGGGGTGGGGGAGGGAAATCGTAATACAAATAGGGTGCTCAGTTTTCAGTGTAGCGCTTCAGTGGCCGCGAGTTCGATTCTCGGGCATTCCGCTGAAGGGTTAGAGATGTGTATTTCAGGTGATAGAAGTTCACTCTCGATGGTGGTTCGGAAGTCACGTCAAGCAGTTAAGTCCCGTTGCTGAATAAGCACTGGTTCCATGCAACGTAAAAACACCGTACAAACAAACAAAATCAGTTTTAAGTGTATGTCTAAAATAATGAAGGTTTCGAATTATGAATAGTCACATTTCTGCTTGGAAAGGCAAGCGATTACAGTTCAATATTTGATGTACATAAACGGTGCAAGATCGGTACATTGAATAGAGCCAGTACCACATTAGACATTAAGGGAGCTATATAATATGGGTATGTAGTTCCAAACATAATATCTGTTCGTGTTATATATTGAAAGTAAATTGTCTGAGTGGTGCATGTAATGCTTTTATGATGTATATAATTCCGTTGTTCCACATAAAGGAAATGACACTTGCTTGAGGGTACAAACATAAATTAGAACGGCCATGTCCAAGTAAACTACGTAGAGAATGAGAATACTGTTGTTCCTATTACACCAAAATCCCTAGCGAGTTTAGCCCGTTAGCCTAGGTTTATGCTCTCTCTCTCTCTCTCTCTCTCTCTCTCCAGAATAAGAATTCTTATATCTTTTTTTTACTTAATGCGTTGGACGTGCTGTTTGTGGAATAACTCCACGCTCAGTAATACCTTTTGGGAATATTATACCGAGCTGCGGTAATGAAGAGGAGAATGGCGTTCAGGACAGGAATCTAGATAGTTTTCCCCCTGCCTTTTCTCTGTAGAGCAACGGTGGTGTGTTCAGCCTGGTGTCTTGGGTGCTGTTTGTTCACGACAGTTGGAGAACACCAGTTCACTAATACTACCTGACCTCCGTCCATGGTCTCTCTCCCTCTCCTTGTAATTGTTTCGTCATGCAACAGCGAAAATTTTCTCCTGGTACACCTTTCAAACCTCCTTTACTGTCGGTTTCCCTTTCAGCGCTGAATAACCTTTACGCAGGTCGTAGCACTAGGCCTTTGGCCTAAATTTTATATACTACCATTCTATTCCACCCCATTAATAAATGGGTCTTAGAAATGTTTAATTTCTAGCCTTGCCAGTATCAGTCGACGATAGCAATATGGTGGCTGACCAGTGGCTCTCCCTAAGTATATCCAAGATGGCAAAAACCAAAGTCAAAAGGTTTACGTGACACTGTGCATTCGGCATTTGAGTCTAGGGCTGGGAGACCTCATTTAGACTTTGTGTGCCCGAAAGGGCTGGCCCGTAGCGGGGTTGTGCCGTCAGTGCACCTCTCGATGTGCTCTGCAGGCATTGTTTGGCCCCTAGCTACAACTTCTCTCATTCCTTTTACTGTACTTCTAATCATATTCTCTTTTTTGCATAACAGCAGTTGTTTCATAGTGCAACTGCGAGGTTTTCCTCTTCCTGTTACACCTTTCAGATATTTCTACCCTTAATTTCTCTTTCTTCGCTGAATAACCTCACAGGTCCCAGCGATAGGCCTTTGGCCTTAATTCCGTGTTCCATTTCATTCGTTAAGGACTGTTCTCTTGAAGATAAGTATCACAAGTGTTTGTGGCCTAGTACTATCAGATCGTTTTTAAACCCTCACTGGCGTCCCTGATCTTGCAATTTCCTCGGGCCGGATAATCTTTCATGTATAAGCCTTTCCATCGAGAGAGAGAGAGAGAGAGAGAGCCCAATCTTCATAGCTCGAAGGAAATAAGATTTGTCATGCTTTGGGAATGAGTGAAGTCGGTTGGAATCAGCCGTCGATCTCCTGTCAAAGGTTCAATTTGGTCTTGGTAAGAGAGCGTGGAAGGTATATTAAATAAATAAATAAACAGAAAAAAATAGTCCCATTTTTATTCTATGTGTCGTAGGCGATGAAACATGGTTCCAGTAACTCCGAGGCGAACCGGTGATTGCTTAAGCTCTTGAGCTGACTGATTCTGCGCCGTCCTTTCTCTCTCTCTCTCTCTCTCTCTCTCGTTTGAGACTCTTTCAGGTAATAATATTCGAAAGATGGAACGTTCATTTTCCGTTATTAAATGTCAGTGACACGGAGCTGTCGAATGGGGAAGAGAGAGAGAGAGCGAGAGCGAGAGAGAGAGAGAGGCTCGAGGGGGAAACGCAGAAGCTGAAGAAATATGACGGCAATTTGATTCGGGGGAAAAGTAATAAGAAAAAGGACAACAAAATTCTTGAGGAAATTGATTTCGCCTTTGGTGTCAGAATCTAGTTGACACACACACACACACAGACAGACAGACGGACAAGTGACTCGTAGCAGATGATTTGTGCGAGACATAACAACTGGAAACAGCCAATAAGGATGACGAAAAACCTGATATTTGTAGAACCCTGAAATATAATTTGTTGCTTGTAATGGTACTGGGACTTTATGGACACCCTGTATTATAATTAAACTACCTGAGGAGAGCCTTAGATGGTCGAAAAGAATGCCAGAAATGAATGTAAATACTTACAAAATATTTTAGAAGACTTTAAACAAATCTTGAATAATGTACATCGATGCTAATTCAGTGCCTCTAGAAATGAGTGAAAATTTTGACGATGTTGATATAAAAAAAACCGTAATTAAAAAAATCGGGTAGTAAATATTTTAACGTAAGTCTTCGTTTCATTTATATAAAACTCCGCAAAAAATCTTTAATAAAAAAATAAGGTGTTTAAATACAACCCATTTTAGATACGTAAACTTATGCCCGTCTGCTTCGCGTTATATAATTGCCCAACAGAAATAGGTTTTATGGTTATGCTGAGGTCACGAAATGTTCCTCTTCGTGTAACTAATGATTTTGCTGCTCCTGTACTTGATAGCTGTTTCTGTCCTGGTTTGTGTTTGATGAGAAATTCGCTTGTGGGTCTCTCAGTTATTACTTATTCGGCGAAACGCAATTGAATATGTAACGCTTGTTTGTTAAGTGCAGAGTTCTTGACTATTTCTGCAGTTGTGGTCTTTCTTTCGAAATTTGCATTTTTTTACGCATACAATTAATGGCAGTGCCTTTCAGTCTTTTTGTTTATTTATTTTGGGCATAAAATAAATTTACGGTAGTCGGGTAGTGCCATGAAAGCACCTCACGCGGTGCACTGTAGGCATTACTTGAGGTTCTTTGCGGCGTCCCGTCGGGCCTTAGCTGCAACCCCTTTCGTTCCTTTTACTGTACCTCCTCTCGTATTCTCTTGTCTTCCATCATACTTTTCACCGTCTCTTAACGATAGCCTCATAGTGCAACTGCGAAGGTTTCCACCTGTTACGCCTCTCAAACCTTTTTACTGTCAATTTCACTCTCACCGCAGAATGACCTCATAGGTCTCAGAGCTTGGCCTTTGGCCTGCCTAAATTCTGTATTCCAATTCCGCAGGCCTTATGTTGAAGGCCAAAATTAATGATGATGCCTTTCAGACATTTTATTTGTTTATTTATTTATCTATTTATTTTGGACATAAGAGAAATTCAATGTAGTTAGTTACCTATGTGTCTGTCCAGTCATCGTTACCTTTTTGCTCAAATCGTTTTCGATTTATTTAACTTTTTATTTTCTTTATTACACGTTTGGTTTTGGTTACTCTTCCTCCTTTTCTTTGTTCAGGTAGATTTCATTTTAACTTTTCTTCTCGACGTCGTCTTTATTTTATTTTTATTCTGGCAGTTTCTACATTATTAGGAATCTATTGGTTTGTTTCTTTTGTAAGGAATTATATTTTTAAAAATTGTTATGAAAAACTTGGGAAATAAAATTGAAACAAAATAAATAATTAGAAAATTGGCCTGAAAATCTTGGGAAATACAAATAAAAAATAAAAATAAAACCAAAAAATAATGTAAGAATTGGTTTAAAAAACTTGTGAAATAAAAGAGAGAAAATGATGAAAAAAATCTTGGTTTGAAAAGCTTGAAAAAAAATTATTTAAAATCTGGTTTGAAAAACTTTGGAAATAAAAATAAAACCCCAAAAATATTATAAAAATGCATTTGAAAAACATAGGAAATGAAGTAAAAAAAAAAAAAAATTTAAAATTTGGTTTGAAAAACTTGGGAAATACAAATAAAAACCAAAATTTTTTAGAAAAAATGCGTTAGGGAAAGTTGGGAAGTAAAAGTAAAACAAAAAATATTATTTAAGATGTGGTTTGAAAAACTCGGGAAATAAAAAGGAAAACCAAAAAATATTATAAAAATACGTTTGAAAACCTTGGGAAATGAAAGTAAAAAAATGATTTAAGATTTGGTTTGAAAAACTTGGGAAATAGGAAGGAAAACCAAAAAAAAAATAATAGTATAAAAATGGGTTTGAAAATCTTGGGTAATAAAAGTAAAACGAAAAAATAGTTTAAAAATAGGTTTGGAAAACTTGGAAAATAAAAAAAACTAGTTATTTTCATCATAGGTTGGAGTCACATCCCCTACGCGAAGAACAAGACTTGAAATAAGAGACCAGGCCGATATTACATAAAAAAAACAAAAAAGCAGATGATTAAGACTTATGTATTATTAATATTCTACGCTCAGGTAATATCGTGGGAGGATATTACCTGAGGGGTGATCAATAACGGAGGGTGGAGAAGCTCTGGGGAAAGTTCGTTTATTGCAGATCGGAAATAGGAGGATTTGGTGGCCATAATGGAATGTGCAAGAGAGAGAGAGAGAGAGGAATGATAAACAGGTATGGAGAGAGAGAGAGAAAGGATGAACAGGCATGGAGAGAGAGAGAGAGAAAGGATAAACAGGCATGGAGAGAGAGAGAGAGAGAAAGGACGAACAGGCAGAGAGAGTGAGAGAGAGAGAGAAAGGATAAACAGGTATGGAGAGAGAGAGAGAGAATAAACAGGCATGGGGAGTGAGAGAGAAAGAAGTATGGAGAGAGAGAGGATAAACAGGCATGGAGAGAGAGAAAGAGGTATGGAGAGAGAGAGGATAAACAGGCATAGAGAGAGAGAGAGGATAAACAGTCATAGAGAGAGAGAGAGAGAGGATCACAGGCATGGAGAGAGAGAGAGGATAACAGGCATGGAGAGAGAGAGAGGATAAACAGGCATAGAGAGAGAGAGAGAGGATAACAGGCATGGAGAGAGAGAGAGAGAGAGGATAAACAGGCAGAGAGAGAGAGAGAGAGAGGATAACAGGCAGAAGAGAGAGAGAGAGGATAAACAGGCATGGAAAGAGAGAGAGAGAGAGAGAAAGGATGAACAGGCATGGAGGAAAGAAAGAAAGGCTGAACAGGCAAGGAGAGAGAGTGTTACAAGGATTAGGATGTCTCAAAGACTTATTAGTCCATCCAGAGAGGATGAACAGCCATGGGGGGAGAGAGAGGATGAAAAGGCATGGAGAGAGAGAGAGGTGGTTCTTAGACCTAGTGTGAAATACAGGAGAGAGGCAGACAGACAAACAGGGAAAGAGAGAGAGAGAGAGAGACCTTACCTTACCTTACAGACCTTACAGTTCGTTCGGGTTGCCCCAGGTCCCTCAGTGTGAGGCACCTCTAATGTCTACCAGAGAGTTGCTAGTACATCTTCCGGTATATTTTGCATCTTCCAATCTTGGATGGTCTGGGATGCAGTTTAGATATTTGTCGAGCTTATTCTTAAACACATCTACGCTCACTCCTGATATATTCCTCAGATGAGCTGGCAACGCATTGAATAGACGCTGCATTATCGATGCTGGTGCGTAGTGGATTAATGTCCTGTGTGCTTTCCTTATTTTTCCTGGTATTGTTTTGGGCACTATTAATCTACCTCTGCTTGCTCTTTCTGATATTTTTAGTTCCATGATATTTTCTGTTATTCCTTCTATCTGTTTCCATGCCTGAATTATCATGTAGCGTTCTCTTCTCCTTTCTAGACTATATAATTTTAATGATTGTAGTCTTTCCCAGTAGTCAAGGTCCTTAACTTCTTCTATTCTAGCTGTAAAGGACCTTTGTACACTCTCTATTTGTGCAATATCCTTTTGATAGTGTGGGTACCATATCATATTGCAATATTCAAGTGGACTACGAACATATGTTTTATAAAGCATAATCATGTGTTCAGCTTTTCTTGTTTTGAAGTGCCGTAACAACATTCCATTTTTGCTTTACATTTTGCCAAAAGAATTGCTATTTGATCATTGCATAACATGTTCCTATTCATCATCACACCAAGGTCTTTAACTGCTTCCTTATTTGTGATTGTCTCATTATTAGGTCCCCTATATGCATATAGCTTTCCTTCTCTGTCTCCATAATTTATTGATTCAAATTTATCAGAGTTAAATACCATCCTATTTTCCTCTGCCCAATCATATACTTTGTTAAGGTCTCTTTGTAGAGCGTTCCTATCTTCATCACAAGTAATTTCTCTACTTATTCTTGTGTCATCAGCGAAACTACTCACTAACCGAATCCTTAACATTACTGTCTATGTCTTCAATCATAATAACAAACAGTATTGCAGCTAACACCGTACCTTGTGGCACACCGGATATTACCTTGGTTTCATCCGATTTCTCATCGTTTGCAATAACTATCTGTTTTCTGTTGTGTAAAAATTCTTTTAACCATCTTCCTACTTTATCTACGATATTGTGTTTTCTAATTTTCTTTGCTAATATATTATGGTCTACTTTGTCAAAAGCTTTTGCAAAGTCTAGATAAACCACATCTGTTTCATTTCCGCTTTTCATATTTTTGAATATGTTCTCACGGTGGACTAACAGTTGGGTTTGTGTACTTTTTCCGGGTACGAAACCGTGTTGTCCTATATTAAACAAATTATTTTTATTAAATGTTTCATAATATTTTTCTTCATTACCCTTTCATACACTTTCATAATATGTGATGTTAGACTCACAGGCCTATAATTACTTGCCTCAAGTCTTGATCCACTTTTGAAAGTAGGGGTGATATATGCTAATTTGTGCTCATCATAAATCTTGCCTGTATCTACACTTTGTCTTAATAATATTGCAAGTGGCTTTGCGATAGAATGAACTACTTTCTTTAACAAAATAGCAGGGATTCCATCAGGCCCTGCAGCAGCTCCATTTTTAATTTCATTAATTGCCTGCACAATATCAGCTTCATTAATTTCTATGTCAGCTAAATATTCAC
This sequence comes from Macrobrachium nipponense, assembly GCF_015104395.2. Lineage (NCBI taxonomy): Eukaryota > Metazoa > Arthropoda > Malacostraca > Decapoda > Palaemonidae > Macrobrachium > Macrobrachium nipponense. The sequence goes on along the minus strand of NC_061110.1, from coordinate 92,098,205 downwards.
TATTTTCGTCCCTTACTTCTATATCATTATCTTCATTATCTATTCTAGGGGTGAATTCTCTCTTATATCGTTCTGCCAGTATGTTGCAAATTTCCTTTTTTTCATTCGTTAATCTCCCTTCAATTCTCAGAGGGCCTATTTCTATTCTTCTTTTATTCATCTTCTTCGCATATGAGTATAATAGTTTGGGGTTTTGCTTGATATTTAATAGGGTTTTTTCTTCCAATTCCCGTTTTTCATTTTCTTTTGATTGTATAATCTTTTGTTCTGCATTTTCTATCTTACTTTTTAGTTCTATAACTTTCCATGCATTTTTTTCTTTTGCAAGACCTTTTTTCCACTTTCTGATTTTCTGGAACAAGATCCTTCTGTCTCTTGGTATGCATGAATGATGTTTACTTTTCTTCTTCGGTATATATCCACTATTTTCTCTAATATTTTTATATAATATCTCCGTATTTACCCTTATGTCATCGCTTACGAAAATGTTATCCCAATCTTTGTTTAATTCTTCATTTATTTCTGACCATTTTATATTTTTACTGTAGAAGTTGTATTTTCCATATCCTTCCCACTTTTTCATTTCTTGCTTATCTCTGTTTTCACTTGCTTTGGAATTGACTGTTAATTCTATGACATTATGGTCTGAAATACTCGCATTATAAACTATTATTTCTTTAACATAATTCATCTCGTTCACAAATACTAGGTCTAAAGTATTTTCCTTTCTTGTTGGCAGGTGATTTATTTGTTGAATGTTGTATTCTAGTAGCATATCTAATAGCTTTTCGAATAGCCTCTTATCTTCTGCACTACTATTACTCTCTTTTTTATATGTATAAGTACATCCACAATCTCCTATTCGTTCTTTCCATTCTACGAAAGGAAAGTTGAAGTCACCAGATAGGAGAATAGTCCAGTCCTTGTGATTTCTACATATATCATCCAATTTTTCAATTATTAAGTCAAACTCTTTAGTATTAGGAGGTCTATATATTACTATGTTCATTAATTTTTCAGATTCAAATTCTACCGCTATTAGTTCACATTCTGAGTTACTATATTTCTCATATATTTTTCTTTGTTTTTTGTGTTTCCCATATATTGCGGTTCCCCCTTGATTCCTATTTTTTCTATCTGATTTATAAGTTTGGAACCCTTTTATTTGATCATCATTCCCAGTCTCTTGGGAATACCAGGTTTCACTTATATTCATTATATCTATTTTCTTTTCAATTTGGGTTAGTTCTTCTAAGTACTCTATTTTTCTTTTTGAGTTACTCGTAACTAAACCCTGCGCATTCATCACTATGATGGTTTGCGTGTTTTCTCCTTCATTTAATATTGGTAGTAATAAGGATTTTCCCATGTCTCTTTCCTGTTCTGGTATGTTGTTCTTTTTTTCATTTCCAGAAATTCTGACATTAAAAAATCCAACTTTTCCATAATATTTGATCTTCCTTCATCATAATTATTCATTTTGTGTCTGAATCTGCAATTTTCTCCGTTTCTGCAATATCCTCTTGCATAATAAATACAGTTATTATCCCTTGAGTAGAATTTTGGAGCTGATGCATTGAAATTTTTTGCTGACATCTGCATATCTCATTGGTGGTTTGCTTTTCTCTTTTACCTGATATTCTTGATTTCTCTCTTTATTTGTTTCTTTCTTATTTTGGATTTTATTACTTGGTTGGTTATTTATTTGATTATGATTCATGGCTACAGGGTGCATATATTTGCATTTTTTGTCGAACTTACATCCTTTTCCTTCTTTTAGGTTTTTGCATATTTTTGGATGCAGATCTCTGCAATCATCCCCATATCCATCTAGGTATGCACATTTACCATATATTTCATAGTTGTGACATACCTTAAGATGTTTGTAGTAACATCTTTCTCCAAATCTGCAATTCCCTCTTTTCAAAAGGTTGCAGATTTTGTCTTTCTTGTCTATTTTTCCTCTTTCCCGTCATTGTGTAGATCTGGGTAGAGCCTCTTCGGGATTTGCCTTTTCTGTTGCGATATCGTAATTTATTTCTTCGTAGGTGATGCTGCTTTATTGCCTCATATGTAGTATCAATGAGTATCTCTGCATCCATACTTTTATCTTGTTCTTTGTTTTCCTTATTTTTTTCTGTCATTTCATTTTTGTTTACTTCTCTTCCGTTTTCCTCTTCTTCTTCTTCTTCTTCCTCTTCTTCTTCATCCTCAACTATTTGTACATTCAATCTTGATTTAATAACATTGTCTATCCATGATAGACATGTTGAACAAAAAATTCTTGTATCTTTTCTCATATCTTGCATTACCTCAGCACACTGTGGATGGGTCGGAATGTTGCATGCAGCACATTTTCTGATTAGGTTTTGTGGATTGACTATGCTATACCAAACCTTACACAGTTTGCATGCTTTTGGCATTCTTTTTCCTAATGCGTCAATTAGGATATTCACAAGATTCACCTTATTCATTTTCTTTGTCGGAATATGTTGGTTTATGTATATTTTCTTTATGAGTCTCTTGACCACTTGGATTTTATTTGGAACTTCTTCAATTATTTTCAAGATGTTTTCATTAGATTTGTTCCAGTTTGAAGGATTATATCCTTCTAATATATCTATGAATGCTTTTGTATCTTTTTGGTTAGGACTGTTGCTGATCTCATAGATGAGAAATGCCAGTTCCCTTCCTGCTACCTCATCGTATTGCGAATCCGCCAAGCAAGCTAAATTACGCCATCTCTTCCCGCAGTTGGAACTTACTGCCATCTTGTTCTGATTTACAGTATTACACTTGATAAACTAACTTAGAAGACGCTTTATCCTACTATTTTCACACTAATCTTATCACCGATAGTTCACGAACACTTCTAGATATTTCTCAAATTCTAGTCGTATGTTAAACTTGTGATATCTGTTGATTAATCTGACTTCACGCGGGAACGTCTCACCAAGCAAGATGGCTACTACGAGAGAAGCAGTCCCTAGACCCAGGCTGAAATACGACAGAGGTAAATAAACGAACAGAGAGAGAGAGAGAGAATCACAAGGTAATTGGTCAATTTTTGTGTTTTCAGTAACTGGATAAAACCAGTGATCAACCATTTTACAATCTTAATTTTTTTTTTAAAGAATATTTTTCATCAGCGGAGATTGAAGCGAGAAGGCAAGAGATTGGTGATGGGGGGCGGGGCGAGGCGGGAAGGTGGGATATAGGCGGGGGGTGGGGGGGGGGGTGGGGGTGGTGGAATTAATTTTGTGCAAAATCTGAGTCAAATATCTGGGGGCATTTTAATGCATGTGATATGAGTAATCTCCTTGTACTGGGAATTAATCGGTGGTTTTTCTGCATATTTATATGTATATATACATACATACATATACATATATATATATATATATATATATATATATATATATATAAAGATAAATGACACGAAGGAAAAATAAACGAGAGGTATGCAGACCTCTTTCGTTTATTTTTCCTTCGTGGCATTTATCTTTATTTATGGATTTATCACGTTCCTAACTCGTGATTCAGATATAACATATATATATATATATATATATATATATATATATATATATATATATATATATATATATATATATATATATGTATGTATGTATGTATGTATGTATGTATGTATGTATGTATGTATGTATGTATTATATAAATAAACACCTTCTGTATATGAGAGATTCGAGGAAGATTTCCAAGGGGATTACACCCATAATTCCAGAGATTACTGAAGCCCCTGTACCTTAGGAATACAGATTACAGGAGCTTATTGTGTTTTCCAATATAGGTCACTCACCCCCCCCTCCCCCACCCATCCTTCCCTGTGGATGGGGGAAATGCTCTAGCCATTTTGTAGAAAGGGTTACGGCTCAATTATATAAAAAAATAAATTAGATGATTACAATAAGATCTTATGCTTGTTTTTTCAAGCTGAAATGAAGATTATTATTATTATTATTATTATTATTATTATTATTATTTTTTTTTTTTTTTTTTTTTTTTTTTTTTTTTTTTTTTTTTTTTTTTTTTTGCTCTATCACAGTCCTCTAATTCGACTGGGTGGTATTTATAATGTGGGGTTCCGGGTTGCATCCTGCCTCCTTAGGAGTCCATCACTTTTCTTACTATGTGCGCCGTTTCTAGGATCACACTCTTCTGTATGAGTCCTGGAGCTACTTCAGCGTCTAGTTTTTCCAGATTCCTTTTCAGGGATCTTGGGATCGTGCCTAGTGTTCCGATGATTTTGGGTACAATTTCCACTGGCATATCCAATATCCTTCTTATTTCTATTTTCAGGTCTTGATACTTATCCATTTTTTCCCTTTCTTTCTCTTCAACTCTGGTGACCCATGGTATTGCGACATCAATGAGTGATACTTTCTTCTTGATTTTGTCAATCAACGTCACGTCTGGTCTATTTGCACGTATCACCCTATCTGTTCTGATACCATAGTCCCAGAGGATCTTTGCCTGATCGTTTTCTATCACTCCTTCAGGTTGGTGTTCATACCACTTATTACTGCAAGGTAGCTGGTGTTTCTTGCACAGGCTCCAGTGGAGGGCTTTTGCTACTGAATCATGCCTCTTTTTGTACTAGTTCTGTGCAGGTGCCGGACATTCACTATGTGGTTTATGGTTTCATTTTTCGTATTGCACTTCCTACATATAGGAGAGATGTTATTTCCGTCTATCGTTCTTTGGACATATCTGGTTCTTAGGGCCTGATCTTGTGCCGCTGTAATCATTCCTTCAGTTTCCTTCTTTAGCTCTCCCCTCAGTAGCCATTGCCATGTGTCATCGCTGGCTAGTTCTTTAGTCTGTCTCATGAATTGTCCGTGCATTGGTTTGTTATGCCATTCCTCTGTTCTGCATGTCTTTCTCCTGTCTGTATATTTCTGGGTCTTCGTCTACTTTTATCAGTCCCTTCTTCCCATGCACTCTTGAGCCACTCGTCTTCACTGGTTTTCAGATATTGGCCCAGTGCTCTGTTCTCGATGTTGACGCAGTCCTCTAGCTTAGTAGTCCTCTCCCTCCTTCCTTTCATGTTATGTATAGTCTGTCCGTATTTGCTCTTGGGTGTAGTGCTTTGTGTATTGTCATATGTTTCCTAGTTTTCTGGTCTGTGTTGCGGAGTTCTGCCTTCGTCCATTCCACTATTCCTGCACTGTATCTGATTACTGGCACTGCCCATGTGTTTATGGCTTTTATCATTTTTCCAGCATTGAGTTTTGACTTGAGTATCGCCTTGAGTCTCTGCATATATTCTTTCCTGATCGTGTCCTTCATTTCTTGGTGTTTTATATCCCCTCCTTCCATTATTCCCAGGTATTTGTATCCCGTCTCATCTATGTGTTTGATGTTGCTCCCATCTGGTAGCTTTATCCCTTCAGTCCTTGTTACTTTGCCCTTTTGTATGTTGACTAAGGCGCATTTTTCTGTTCCAAACTCCATCCAGATGTCCCCAGATAGAATCCTTACAGTCTGGATTAGGGTATCTATTTCCTTGATGCTCTTACCATACAGCTTGATGTCGTCCATGAACATCAGATGGTTAATTCTGTTGCCTCTTTTCTTGAGTTGGTACCCAGCATCCATCTTCTGTAGTACTTTTGTCATGGGAATCATGGCTACTACGAAGAGTAGTGGGGACAGTGAGTCGCCCTGGAAGATCCCTCTCCTCATATTAACCTCTGCTAGTCTTATTCCAGAGCTTGTAAGTATTGTATTCCAGTTGCGCATTGTATTTTTGAGGAAGCTGATGGTGTTTTCCTCTGCCCCATATATTTTCAGGCATTCTATTAGCCATGTGTGTGGTATCATGTCGAAGGCTTTCTTATAGTCTATCCATGCCATGCTTAGGTTGGTTTTCCTTCTCCTACTGTTCTTCAATACCATTTTGTCCATCAGGAGCTGGTCTTTTGTGCCCCTACACTTCCTTCTGCAGCCTTTCTGTTGGTGGGGGATGGTGTTGGTATCCTCTAGGTAGTTGTATAGCCTTTGCTGATGATATCTATTAGTAACTTCCACATTATTGGCAGGTAGGTGATAGGCCTGTAGTTACTGGCTATATTTCCCTTACTCTTGTCTTTCTGGACTAAGGATGTTCTTCCTGTGGTCATCCATTATTATTATTATTATTATTATTATTATTATTATTATTATTATTATTATTATTATTTAATTGTTTGTCCCTCGGATAAGGGCGGATCTAATGAGCTTTAATCGGGACGCCACATACAGTGATCATATATATATATATATATATATAGATATATATATATATATATATATTTATTATAATGCATATAAAGAAAGGTATAAGCCACGAAGGAAAAATAAACAACGGAGTTGCTACACGATCTTTCGACTCAATGTCCTTTACTCAGCGGACAAACTGACTTACATGAGGAATTTGAAGTACAGGAAAGGTCGTATAACTGACATATAGGGATTATAAGGAGATTAGTACCTAGAATGAGTGACCTTTCCAAAGAAGCATAAACATGGGTACAATTTAAAAACAAAAAGATTAAGTCCCACTGCTCAGACACAGGGACAAGACAATTAAAAGATTATACAGGCCGACAGCTGACCAATTCTTTCCTTCTTTCTCTCTCTCTCTCTACGTCGTCCAGCTCACTGCTGTCTTTGAGCCAGCAGACTATTGTAACTGCATTCATTATATAGTTAATTTTCTGCCCTCCCTTTTTCTTTAATCAATTCACGTATTCTATGATATTCACTTAATCCTCTAAACACTTCAGTAAAAATATATGAGAGAGAGAGAGAGAGAGAGAGATCACTCTAAACGTTCCTCTCTGCATCTAAAACCTCGACCGTTTCGTGTTCAATGGATGAATAAGACATTTTAATGCAGGTTTCTCTATGCAAGACTTCATAGACTAGAAGACTATACCTACTATTTGTATATTTTACTCAGTCTGTTAATATTTAATAATTTAAAAAAATGTTGTGAGTGGAATACATAGAAACCATAAAAAATTGAAATGGAAAATTTTATCATTTGATATTCAGGTTTCTTAAATGCTTTTCCAATTCTACTTATACTATTACCAATACCAACACAAAAAAATCTTACTTAATTCTCCTATTATTAGTTTATCTTCTGTACTTTCGACAAGAGTTGAAATGAAAAATTCAGTATAAGAACAAAACCCAAAATTCAATGCTTAGGCCTACTTGTATCGTAGTGAACTTACCTTCAGATATGAGTGAGTCTGTAAAGAAAAAGGATAATATTAGCAAGAACATTAATAAAAATAAATCTTCAAAGAAATATGCCTAGAAAACTGGATAATTACTAACTAAATAACTAGTAAGTCCCTGAATGACTTATAACTTAGACTGACTATTTCAAGAAATGTCTGCAATTTCAAACTGATTTTGCAATTGCAATGCTGGTTTGCTTGAACGTCAAAATGACATTTTTTCTAGTGCCTAATATCGACATTACAATTTGGTTTGATAAAAGAAATGTGGTATTAGCATTAGCAGTGATAAGAGTATATTGTGGTACATTTTGACAATAATTAGTACTAGTTATGTATTAGCATCGTTATTATATTAGTGATAGCAGTATTAATAAGTGATCTGACTTCCATAAATGTTCATAGTGACCTTGCTTTTACCATTTCCCAAGTACGTAACTGCTGTATATGACAATTAAAGAGGTTCTAAGTGATATTTATATTATATTCATTTAGAAGTATGAATCTGGTTACGTGGAGGGTCTCTTTGTAAGAACCCAGTCCCCAGGTTACAGGCATCCCAGTAACAATGTCCACTGCATTTTCGTGCTCTGTAAGTTTATCAGTGATTGTCACTGTTGGCAACATGATATGGGGTAAAATACCGAATGGCCGACCTCTACCGTAGCGCGACCACCTTCCCGAAAAATTACTTTAACACGCCCTGTAACCCAGGAGGATAGATATTAATCAAGAGCCAGCGTCCGTCGAAGCAACACCTCGAGACCTCTACTATCCTCTCGAAGTAAGGTTTTTTTTCTCCCAAGTCACAAATTAAGGCCATAATTTCCGATTTTCGGGAAGGCGGTCGCGCTATGGTATAGAGGCCGGTCATTCGATATTTTACCTTTGGTAGCCTATGTTTCTATGTAATTCATATTGTTGCATTTCAACATTTATTCAAAGTACCTACTGGCTACGAATTAAAATGTTACAGTACAGTAGTACTATTTTCCATTGTGGATTCCCTTGACAGAGGGGACTACAAATGAACGGTTTCCCTAACAATTATACAGGGTGTCCATAAAGTCCCAGTACTATTACAAGTATGTATTGCTCAGAATGGTACTAGGACTTTATGGACACCCTGTACAAACAAGATATAAACAATCCCTCCCCTAGGCTAGACTCTTGACGTCATGGATCAAGTTATCGCTCCGTCGGGTATTGACTTATTCTTTAGTATTTTGGTACCTAACGTAGTATATTCAAATATTTTTAATATAATAATAAAGCATACAGCGTAAAAATACTTGAATACCAATATTTACCTCAACGTAACAGGTTACTGCAGCAGCCCTCAAGTAGTCTTGCTAACACAACAGTTGAGAAAGTTTAACCTAGATATGTCTCTTGTGAAGTACAATATTCAAGCCAAAACTATTATACATAACTAACGAAAATACTGATGAGCAACACAAAGAAATAAAACTGTCAGTTTATATCAAAACACTCGAAATTTCGAGGGCAAATTTATACCGTGGAAGACTGATCGAAAGTTTATGTAGATGTCACAAATTCACATGTTTACCAAAAATTAAAGACGTTCATTTGATTAGTTTACACAATAATGATGGTAATAAAAAATTAGAGAAGTTCTGAGTGGCAACCAACAGAAATAAAACAGTCAGCATACGAAAAAAATCTATATTTCCTGGGCTAATATAAATATAGTTCATGACTGATCGAAATTTGTGTAGATTTCACAATGTGTTCATAGCATCAGCGTAAAGAATAAGGAAGTTCATTTGATTGTTTTATGATATAAAAAAAAAACAATAAAAACAGAAAATTTCTGAATTTTGAGGCAAAATTATATTAATTTTGTTCTGATTACATCACCGAAATGTGATATTTAAGTATATATTTTCAGTTTGGGTTATTTTTTGAAGAATACTCGAACGCTACGGCAGTTGGTGTCCAACCGTAGTTGAAAAACGTGTAATCAGTAGATGTCCTTAACTTTGGTTACTGTAGCCATTTTGAAAGTGAATTTGTGAGAGCATTCAATGATCATTTGGTGATGAACTTCTCTACAATGTAAGTACGTGTGTTTTTTCATCGGGAGTATTTTTATTCGGTTACAAGTTGTGAGATTCATTACGCAGTCCATTAACCTATCAGCAGTGGCGGACTGGGTCTAAAAATTGTGGTTGCCAGATAACAAAAGAGGGGGCCCATTCCTACCCTCAGCCATAATACTATAATAGAGTTCACATAACAAATACATAAAATATTTGAAAATGCACATGTGGAAACAAAGAAGACAAATTATTAGAACTTATTTTTTACTAATAAGTGTAAATCACCTAGACATAATGTAAAGTAATACCAAATATAGATACATAATTGTTTAGTTGAATTTCTAGTCAAAAGTTTAATGACATGTAAAGTAGTGTTATTCTGAAATGTTTGCAAACTTAAAATGTAATCCAATAAACCTGTAAAGAAAATAATTCTTTATACGTTTTCTACTTAAGTTTTCTTTCAAATAATTTAAACATATATAGCATTGATCATTAATCATACATAAGTTAAATTTTATCACCTCCCCTTTATTTAGTCTAGGCCATCAAAAGACTATATTTATATAGTTTGGTTACTTACTTTCATAATTTTTATGAGACCCTTGTGAAATACACAAAATAAAAGTATACTTTCAATACAGAAGTGTAACATGCATATACGTACCAATTTATTAAGAATTTTGAAATAATATTTGAATATATCTAAGCATACTGTACTGCACAATTTGTATATAGACAGCTAAAAACTACAAAAACCTATTACATGCAGCCCACTATATTAGGAGCAATCGCTTAAGTTCACTGGAGGATTGTGCAAATTTGTTAATAATTACTTCATTGTCCAGCTCATCTAACATTTCCTTTTCAATGGAAAGTAACATGTAAGATTGCAAGTTTTCCTCAGACATTGAATTTCTTAACCTTGTCTTTATAATCTTGTTTTGAAAATGCCTTCTCGCACTGTACTTGGGTAACAGATATATGCAAATTATTTTATATAGTTCATAAAGGTTATCATATGCCTTGTCATGAAGTCTGTTGGAAGCTAGAAGTAGAATTTTCAGTATACAAGATGGGCAAGTAGTGCACATATTACAGTTGGTGCAACTGCTGCCCACATTTTCACCATCATTAAGTAATAACTTTAAAGTTCCAATTTCACTTGATCTTTGATGATTTGTGGGAACAACTTGATAATTCCTCTCAATGCTTCACCTTCAAGACCTTTCTCAGGAATTGTTTTAAAATTTGTGGAGTCCAAGCAAGATAAATCTTTATACAACTGTTTGTGTTGTACAAATTGTGATTCCAGTGACTGAACAATACGATCCATTATTAAATTAATCACATTTACTCTAAAATCAACTAGGGGATCTGAGGAGCTTCCTTCATCACTAGCAAGTTCATCTGCCATTTTTATCTTCTTTCTCATAACTGGCAATGCATCTTCCAAAGCATCAATTTGAAATGGTATATGTGCATTCAAATTCATCTGCAAAATTTCCTCATTACATTTAATTACAAATTCAAAAGCCTTGCTGTAGATATTATCAAATGTTCTCGTCTATTCCATCAACTTTGTTGTAGCTGTATCTACCAAACTCCATGCAGTAAACATATCTAATCCACTGGTCTGCAAGTATTTTGATAAATGGGCGATAGTTCAAATATATACAAATAAGTAAATGCAGTCAACATGGTTTCAAACTTTTGAAGACTGAAGAAAAACGTTTGCTTCATACTTTACTTTTGCATCAAACTTGTCTGATTCTTGAATCATTGTGAAGCATACCAATAAATCCACACAAGTAATCACAGAAGAATCAACAAAGCATCCAAATATAGTTGTTGCTGCATTTGATTTCCCTGACCATCTAGTCTCACCTATTAGCTTTAATCGTTTCATCTTGTCCCAGATGTTTTTCTAACACTTCTATCCATCCAGCCATTTGCTTGTATGATGCTTTCACAAATGTAGCTAAATTCTGAAGCAAATTGAAAAAGGAAACTGCAGGTACACAACGTTTTGTAGTCTCAGTTATCACTAGATTCAGAACATGGGCATAGCACCATATATGAACATGTTGATCTGCCACATCAGCAATTCTACTTTGTAAACCCTTGTACTGCCCACGGTAGCTTGCAGCACCATCTGCGCTATCAGATACGCATTTTTCTGGGTCAATTTTATGACGTTGTAACGTTTTGATTAATAGATCAAAAAGTCCCTGTCCTGTTCCATCATTACTTGATACAACTGAAAGTAGTCGTTCATAGATATTACCTTTAAGCACATATCAAATAATAATACTAAACTGATCAATGGATGAAATATCTCGCATTGAATCAACCTGTATAGAATAGTATTTTGCTTGACTAACTTCTTGCCCAATTTTTTCTTGAATCATATTTTTCATAATGTTGATTAAATTATTTATGGTTGTTTTACTCAGGTATGTAAAAAGTCCACCACGACCTTTACTGTGAACCTTTCCTTGTTGTTCTAATCGTTTTATTCTTTGCTCAGACGTGCTTTGCACTGAAGAAACGTGAGCTGCCATAATACTGCCATATTTTGCCAATAACTGCACTGTAGCTAAAAAATTACTATGATTCAAAACATCATTATCTAAAGTGTAGGCCGATTCATTTCTGTGACCTCGAAAAGGAAGTACTTGTTTGCTTAACATCTTTATGATATCTATAATTCTCATAACAATACTTCTCTGCTTCAATACTACTTCTCTCTTTTTATTCAGCGAAGTTGCTAAAAAGTCAAGGTGCCATTATTAACCACAATGATATACTGCTGAGCATTTTTTACAAGCGCTGTTGATGCTTCATGTATAGCCAAGCTCTGGCTTATACGCCTGTAATATCTAAAGCCTTGGACAAAGGGTGATTTACAACAAGTACTAGGTAGTTCAAAGGCTAAGCAGTATGAACAATAAATATATATATATATATATAATATATATATATATATATATATATATATATATATATATTTATGTTAATGGGGGGATTTCCCCCCTATTATTCATAAGGTAAGCGTGAGACACGAGCGGAAGGCAAACCCACACACAGCATTACTCACACAGCCTCTGCTCTCTTTTCTCTCCTGTCTCCATCTCTCTCTCTATCTCTCTCTTCCCTTCCCCTTCCTTTTTTCTTTCCTTTGTTCTCTCCATTCTAACAGGTAATGAAAATGAGAGTTGCGTCATAACATTAACGTTTATTAACAACGAATAAATCAATCAATCAATCAAGTAATCCAGTCTTACAGACTAACTCAAAAAACCCCGAAACAGTACATTGTCTAGTCACCAAAAAAAGTCTACACCCCTCTGGGAATTCTTTGTCCCTCTGCTCCAGGAAGTACCAGAATCATCTGTTTCAAAGATACAGAACACATCCCGGTAAGTACACATAAGTTTAAAGACAAAGTTAATAAAATGGAACATCTTACAAGATATCAAACAAGCCATCCCTTTGGCTAAAGTAACTCAACACTCACCCAAACAGCCGGATCACTATAAACACTTAATAAAAAACTCCCGGCGAATGCCACGGCATCTTGCCTGTGACTTGAAGACCCTCTGTGAAAATCCTCCCATAGGCTTGGGTATGACACTCTTAAAGGGAAGAGGCACACACGCACATACGAACACACAGTTCGTTAGCGCCTCGCGGTTCTAGCTGCATCCAGTTTCACAAAGGCACTTTGAGAAGAGTTCATAAACTGTCGTGCATTGACTTGTTGAACAAGCATTTTTATCTCACGCCACCCCTAGAATCTCATTGTCAGCTACTCTCAGGTCGTTACCTCTACACTGTTCTCCACATTCCATAGGTCAAAGGGAACACATGGACAATATATTATTAATCAAAAACCCTAGGCCTTACAGATGCTCTGCCACCCCATATGCTAGCCCCCGCCTAGCAAAATACAAAACACACTGGCCGGCTTAAAATAAAATATAAGTAAAACTGCACGTCTCTGGCATTATAAAATAAAGTCTGTTACTCTTATATCTCCCAATACCACTATAGTCGATTCATTTAAGGTAGATTCTTGCGCCTACGAGACGTTTGTTTGGCGGCCTCTGATTGGCTGGTAGCGGGAGACAGACTGCTCGCTCAGTGGGTCATATTTTCGTTTGTAGCTTAGAAAACTAGCAATATGTTTACATTTCTTCATTTATCTCACGTTTTACAAAAGATAGGAAAGTTTTGGTCATACCAAAGGATTCGGTATTAAATGTACAATTAAATAATCTTTTCCTGAAATCAATAAGTTAAAATACAAAGGAATTACAACGAGTAGAAGTGAAGGGAGAAACATTTCATTCTTTATACCTGTTTTTATTCATCATAGGATTTTGCATAATTCATGAGATCAAGATAAAATAAAAATTTGTGTTATTAAACAATAAAATCACCCTGAATACGCTGGTGCTTTCAGATTTTAGATGCGTGTAATATGTAAAGAGAAAATGAAGAATATGTCTTATTATGTTGCATTCGTGCTTGACTTGGTTTGACAATAGTGCCGAGACACATCGTTGGGTCTGGTCCTCTCAGCTAGAGCCGTTGGCGTGTTGGCAGTTGCCAATTGGCGATATGAGAAGTTGCAGTTTCGAGACTATGTATTCACCGAATTATTATGTCATTACATTTTCTATAAATAAATGCATAGAATTCCCATTATGACTTTCGAAAATTTTTACTCAAAATGTCCGTATTTCTGGACATATCTGATAAAAAAGTAAATAATCAGATGGATGCATCTGGTATCGTGGAAGGTGTAGGCTGGCCGCGGGCGGGAAATTCAGTCCAGGAATGAATTTGAAATCTACTTCGCACTCTTCAGCTCATCCTTAGTTTTAATGAGGTTATGTTTCTTATATGAATATATTTTCAAACGAAAGAGATATCAGAGACTTAATTGAGTGATATGAAATAATAATCTCAATGGAGCAATAAACAGCAACGAACTAAGCAAGATTTCTTTTTCTTTTCAAGCAGATGTCTCGAGATGACAGCACCATTAGTCGCACCGATTCCAGATTTGCAAGTCAAGCTCCCAACATTATAATGAATGTTCATCGTTACTTCAGCTCACAGTGGGGAGCAGACTCAAGAAAGGAAGTATTTGAGAAGACCGCCAAAGCTACAGAAGTGCCAACCAACACAGTGAAAAAAATCAAGCGACAGTCATGTAAGGACAACGCTTATTCATAATTTTCTCTGTACATAATTCATCATTCGCGTTGTTCTCACTTCCCCCTGAGAAAGCATTCAGCGGGCTTTCCGTCAGTGTATAAAGCTTATATAACCACATATTGTGTACTTTTATATTTTGTATTTTATGTCTCTCAAGAAACACAAATCGGGTCTCGCCGACCCACTTTTACTCTCTCGCGGGTCGGTGACCACATTTCCGTCCGCATGCTGTATATTTATATTTCCCTTGACTGTAATAAAAATCAGTACACTTCTACCTGCCTCTTTGTCAACCTCTCACAACTGGTGATCCCGGAGTGACGGTGACCCAAGCGGTTTTGGCTCAGCCATTAAGGGACTCACTACCGCCGCTCACCTTCAGAGATCTTTAACGGACTCATACGGCGCCTCAGTATAGATCTCTGAAAGCTCCTACCGTGGAAAAAACCAACGCCTCTAACGGACTAAATACGGCATACCTGCCCAAGGTGTGTTCAGGCGTTTCCTCAAACGGTTTGGCCCGCCATTCACGACTCTGTCGACCGTTTTTGTGAGAGAGGACAATGGGCGCAAACAGTACCTCGCGGGAAACCCGGGCCTCCCCCTCCCCGCCCAGCGACGGACTCTGACACAGCGGCCGCTCAAGCTGTCAAATTGCCCCCCTTCACAACGGCTGACCCGTCTTCCTGGTTCTTCCGAGCCGAAGGGCAATTCCGGATCGCGGGGCTCACAAACAAAGTGCTGCAGGCTGACCTCGTCGCAGCGGCTCTCCCGACAGAGGTGCTCGGCCGAATATCTAACTGGCTGACCGGTCGAGCACGAATCGGACTTGTCACGCTCGACGAGATAAAAGAAAGGCTCTTGACAGCCTATTCCGTGCCTATCGCTGAAAGGGCCGCCCGCGCCCTCGACTTAGTCGCGAACCCCATGCGCGGCGCCGACACCCAAGATGGCCTGGGACACTGGGGGGGTGATGGGGCTCGTCCGTCTGCACCCGAAATAGGCCCCGACGGAAAAAAGGTAGAGATCAGCCTGAGCCGCGAAATATTCCTGCGGCAACTCGAGCCGGACGTCCGAAAGCAGCTGACCGACGCGTACACCCTAGAGGACGACGAACTACTAGAAAAGGCAAAGAAGGCTGACGTTGTCAAACAATGCCGCGAAGCTCGCCGCCCCCCCCCGATCCTCCGTGTGCCTGGCCGCAGAGAAGGAAGAAGACGACGACGACCCAACGCAAGAGATCGGCGCCGTATCCCAAGGGAAGTCCTCCCACACGCAGCGAGGTGAAAACTCCTGGTGCCGCTTCCACCGGAGGTTCGGGAGATTCGCCAGGAGGTGCGAAAGCCCTTGCACCTTCCAACAGTCAAAAAACGACGACGGCAAACAAAACCAAGGCCGCCCGTGGCAACGGCCGCGTCGGAACCACACACCGTAGGGTTCTACGTCCGCGACGCGATCTCCGGCCGGAGGATGTTGGTGGATACGGGGGCAATGCACTCGATATTCCCGCCGTCAGGAAAAGACCGTAGCCGCGAGCCCGACAAACAACCTCCCTCGTCGCCGCAAACGGGACCGCCCATCCGTTTCCTACGGCACGAAGCCCCTCGAGATATCCATCTTGGGGCGAAACTACGTCTGGGAATTCACAATCGCGGACGTCAGGATCCCGCTACTGGGGGCAGATTTCCTGGCGCAGAACGGCCTCCTGGTGGACGTGGGCCGCAAAACGCCTCCTCGACACGGGGACATGCCTTTCCCTTCCACTAGCAGCAGGCCCGGGCGCCCCTACAATTTGTACCATCGCCCCCCACAAATACGGCAACCTCCTGCAGGAGTTCCCCGAAGTCTTCAAGCCGGAACTTCGTCAGGCGGCAGGGACGCCGCCCAAGCACGGATATTCCACCACATAGCCACCACAGGCCCCCCGACACACGCGAAGTTCCGACGACTCCCTCCAGGCCGCCTCCAGGAGGCGAAGCAGGCGTTCTCGGAGATGGAACGGATGGGCATCTGCAAGAAAGCATCGAGCCCTTGGGCGTCGCCCCTGCACATGGTACAGAAACCTGACGGCACCTGGAGGCCCTGCGGAGACTACAGAAGACTCAACCTCGTTACAATCCCCGACCAATACCCCTTGCCAAACATGCAGGATTTGACAGGGGCCCTTCATGGGGCGAAGGTCTTCACAAAAATGGACCTCTTAAAATCCTATTTCCAGGTTCCAGTGCACCCCGAGGATGTCCCCAAGACTGCCATCATCACGCCTTTTGGCTCCTTCGTTTTCCATTACTCAACCTTCGGCCTGAGGAATGCAGGGGCCACCTTCCAGCGCCTGATGGACAGCATCCTGGGGGACCTGCCCTTCTGCGTCTGCTACGTCGACGATATCTTGATTTTTTCCAGGTCCTTGGAGGAGCACCTACATCACGTCCGAGCGGTCCTGAAGCGCCTGCAGGAAAACGGGCTGGTCGTCCGTTTCGACAAATGCACCTTCGGCGCCGAGAAGGTGGACTTCCTCGGACACGAGATCTCCGCGACGGGCGTGCGCCCCATGGCCTCGAAGGTAGGCGTGTGCAGAAGTTCCCAACACCAACCACGGTCAAGTCCCTGCAGGAGTTCATCGGAATGGTCAATTACTACCGCCGATTCATCCCCGCCGCCGCCCGCACCATGTCTCCTCTAACACAGGTCCTGAAAGGGAAACCAAAGGCCCTAACGTGGGAGGCCGAACAAGAGAAGGCTTTCAACGAGACGAAGAGGGCCCTCGCCAGAGCGGCGACATTATGCCACCAAGACCTGCTGCACCTTTACGCCTCACCACCGACGCCAGCAACGTCGCCTGCGGGGCTGTCCTCGAGCAGGTGGTCCAGGGCGAGCCCCAGCCACTCGCCTTCTAC
This sequence comes from Macrobrachium nipponense, assembly GCF_015104395.2. NCBI lineage: Eukaryota > Metazoa > Arthropoda > Malacostraca > Decapoda > Palaemonidae > Macrobrachium > Macrobrachium nipponense. The sequence goes on along the minus strand of NC_061110.1, from coordinate 92,080,763 downwards.
AGCAAAAAACTATCAGCCGCCGAGACGAGGTACAGCACGTTCGACCGCGAACTCCTAGGCAGTGTACCAAGCAGTGCGACATTTCCGCTACCTCCTCGAGGGCTCCCCCTTTACGATCAGGACGGACCACCTCCCTTTGGTACACGCCTTCACCAAGGCGGGCGACGCTTGGTCAGCGAGACAACAGAGGCACCTAGCAGCCATCGCAGAGTTCGGTTGCACCATCCAGTACGTGCCTGGCGAGAAGAACCCCGTGGCAGACGCCCTATCGAGGATAGAAATCAACGCCGTGCGTCTCGGGGTCGACTACGAAGACCTCGCCCGGGAACAGGCTGCCGACCCGGAGACTGCCGCATACCGCACTGCTATCACCGCCCTCAAGTGGGAAGACGTGCCTTTCGGACCCGCAGGCATGACGCTCCTCTGCGACATCAGTACGGGCCGCCCGCGCCCGCTGATCCAGCCTCCCGAAGGAAAGCCGTGTTCGACGTCATACACGGACTCTCGCACCCCTCGGGCCGGACGACGGTGCGCCTCCTGACGGAGAAGTTCGTCTGGCATGGAATTCGGAAGGACTCCCTCGAGTGGGCCAGGACCTGCGTGCCTTGCCAAACTAGCAAAATCAGTCGGCACACGGAATCAGGCGTGGGGAAATTTCCGCAGCCGAAACGAAGATTCTGGCCACATCCACATAGACGTCGTTGGCCCCCTGCCCCCGTCGGAAGGCGCCAGGTACCTCCTGACGGTAATCGATCGCTCCACCAGATGGCCCGAAGCAACGCCGATGTCGGAGGCGACCACGAAAGCATGTGCCGAAGCACTCCTCGCCAGCTGGATCAGTCGATTCGGAGTGCCAGACGAAATCACGACAGACCGCGGACCAGTTTTCCTGTCGGAGTTGTGGACTGCCCTGGCCCGCCTAATGGGAACGTCGCTACATGCCACCACCAGCCTACAACCCAGCAGCTAACGGCATGGTGGAGAGAGTCCACCGTTCGATCAAGGCTTCCCTGATGGCGCGCTGCACCGACGAAAATTGGAAGAGCCAACTACCGTGGGTCCTCCTCGGTCTCAGGACTGCCCCGCGGGCAAACGGCGAAGCATCACCCGCGGAGAAGGTATACGGGGAGCCATTAACAGTCCCTGGCGAGTTCTTCCCGACCAATGCCGACGACGCTGACGTCTCCATCGCCAGGCTTCGGGAATCCGCCGGGAAGTTCACGCCCTGCGTCAAAACCTTCTCCGACAGAACCAAACGTTTCCTCCCGAAGGCCCTATCATCGTGCAGCACGTCTTCGTCAGGGACGACGCCCGCCGCCCGCCTCTAACGAGACCCTACCGCGGTCCCTTCCGCGTCCTACGACGCACTGACAAGGCATATCTCTTATCCATCAACGGTCGCGAGGACTGGGTCACAATCGATCGCCTGAAACCAGCCTTCATCATGGACGAGGACCTCGCAGACGCGGATTCCACAGGGCGCCTCAATCTTCCTCGGAAAAAAGCGACTCCTTCGATCGCCAAACCTCCTAGCCGTAGCCGCGGCCGCCCTCGAAAGACGGTCGAACCCCCCGAGGATCACCTCAGGGGAGGCATCCCGTCCCCGGAAAACCCCGAGGATCTACCACAACAACTAATATCACGCACCCGAGGGCGCCTCCGCCGTCCAGCTCGCTTCCGCGAGTGACTACCCGAAGTACAAAGAAGTCAGCCAACAATCATACCTAATTATTGTCTTAGGGGGGGAGTATTTGTAAGGACAACGCTTATTCATAATTTTCTCTGTACATAATTCATCATTCGCGTTGTTCTCACTTCCCCCTGAGAAAGCATTCAGCGGGCTTTCCGTCAGTGTATAAAGCTTATATAACCACATATTGTGTACTTTTATATTTTGTATTTTATGTCTCTCAAGAAACACAAATCGGGTCTCGCCGACCCACTTTTACTCTCTCGCGGGTCGGTGACCACATTTCCGTCCGCATGCTGTATATTTATATTTCCCTTGACTGTAATAAAAATCAGTACACTTCTACCTGCCTCTTTGTCAACCTCTCACAGTCATCTGAGTGTGGCAACGTCCCCTTCGCTTCACCTGTATATCCCAGGAAGAGGATCCGAGTGAAGGACAAGGTGGATAGTTTTGAAAATGAGTGTATTCGGAAGGAGATTTTGTCTTTTTACGAGAGAGGGGAGCTCCCAACGTTAGATGTCCTACTGGAAAAAGTGAAGGAAGACCCGGTAAAGTTTAATGGTGGAAGAACAACGTTATGGAAAATTGTGAGAGGGCTTGGATTCCGGTACAAAAAAGGGACGAGTGGAAGAGCAATTTTAATGGAACGTGATGATATAGTGGTAGCTAGAACTGAATATCTACGGTTAATTGAAAAGAATAGGAATTGTAGTCCAACTGAACGTAAACCTGAAGTATTCCTGGATGAAACTTGGATAAACCAAAATAAATGTGTACGTCAGTGTTGGACAACGGGTGAAGGCGAAATAGGACCCAAACTTAAGACTGGAAAGGGGTCAAGATTTATTGTGGTGCACGCGGGGAGTGAGAAGGGGTTTGTCAAAGATGCGCTATTGTTGTTTAGGTCAAAAAATGGTGTCAAAGGAGGGGACTACCATGATTCCATGGACCATGAAAGGTTTTTAAAGTGGTTTAAGGAACAACTATTGCCTAATATAGAAGATAGATCTCTAATCATAATGGACAATGCTCCCTATCATAGCAAAATAGAAAATAAAGTGCCAACAACCAGCAACAGAAAAAGTGAAGTCATACAGTGGCTTTCTTCTAATAACGTCACCCACGACCCATCAGCAACAAAGCCAAAATTGCTGCAGATTGCCAAGTGTCACAAAGAAAAACAGAGGTATGTGATAGATGAGATATTGTCAGTTTAACCCCATAGAACTTATATGGGCTCAAATAAAGGGGGATATCAGAAAAAATAACTCTAATGCAAATCAATCTTTGAAAACTGTTGAGCAGCTTACGAGACTGGCGATAGACAAAGTTACAACAGAAGACTGGAAGAAATGTTTTCACCACGTTAAGAAATAAGAAGATGATTATAGGAGGAAAGATGTTGCTAGAGAGCAATGTTTGAAAGTTTTGTTATCGACATTGGAGATGACTAAACTGACAGTGATGATATTGATATTAGGGAGGATGACACTGACAGTGATGATATATATCAATGATTTTCCATTTTTTTTTTTTTTTTAAAGTTGAAGACCTAACAGTGTTTCTATAGTTTTCCATTTTTTAGATAGGCAATTTCATAACTACAGTATATCCATATGAGTTTCCTTTTTTTAAATATTTAATGGCATAACAATGTACATATCTGTTTATAAATTCTTTTTACTTGGTTTTAATAGAAAAGGGGATATCAGTGTATCTATAATTTCCCATTCTTTTTGTTCCAATAGGTAATAACATGACTATGTATATATGTATGATTTTCCTTTACTTATTTTTTAAATAATGATGACGCAAGAAAATTTGTAAAATTTTAATTTCTTTTTGTTCATATCGATAGCCTAATGATATACCAATGTAAGCCTACTGTGTAAGACTTTCTTTTGTGTTTATGACATAATATATCTGCATGAATTTCCATTTTTTTTGTATAAAAAGATGATGATATAACAGTCTTCTGATTAGTCTCATTATCCTACATGTACTATATATATATACAAATGCAGGGCTGTGGGAACGGTTACGGGAGCTATTCTAACTCAGGTATGAATTAAGTGATTCAAGAATAATCAACTACCTCAGGAGAAAACTAAGCAAATTTTTCCTAAACATTGTTGTAGACATGTTGTCAAGTGTAACATGTATATAAAGGAGATAAACATTCTGGTGTAAGAGTAACTCAAGCAATTCTGAAAAAGACAGTATATTATATTCGTTACATCGTCAACAAATTTTACGGTAAGAAATAAACATTTGTACTTTTGTTTATTGAGTGAACATATGAAAACCATAAGCTTTTGATGATATTGGCCAGAGAAACAAGTTCTGTTATTTATCAGTGAGCCTCATAAAGCATGTACATTTCTCACTTAGACTAAATTGAAGCCAACACCCAGATGCATCCATCTGATTATTTACTTTTCTTTTATCAGATATGTCCAAAATACGGACATATATAATATTTTAGTAAAAATGTTCGAAAGTCATAATGGGAATTCTATGCATTTATTTATAGAAAATGTAATGACATAATAATTCGGTAAATACAGTCTCGAAACTGCAAACTTCTCATATCGCCAATTGGCAACTGCCAACACGCCAACAGCTCTAGCTGAGAGGACCAGACCCCACGATATCTTGCGTCTCTCGGCACTACTGTCAAACCGAGTCAAGCACGGATGCAACATAATAAGACATATTCTTCATTTTCTCTTTACATATTACACGCATTTAAAATCTGAAAGCACCAGCGTATTCAGGGTGATTTTATTGTTTTAAAACACAAGATTTTATTTTATCTTGATCTCGTGAATTATGCAAAATCCGATGATGAATAAAAACAGGTATAAAGAATGAAATGTTTCTCCCTTCACTTCTACTCGTTGTAATTCCTTTGTATTTTAACTTATTGATTTCAGGAAAAAATGATTTAATTGTACATTTAATACCGAATCCTTTGGTATGACCAAAACTTTCCTATCTTTTGTAAAACGTGAGATAAATGAAGAAATGTAAACATATTGCTAGTTTTCTAAGCTACAAACGAAAATATGACCCACTGAGCGAGCAGTCTGCCTCCCGCTACCAGCCAATCAGAGGCCTCCAAACAAACGTCTCGTAGGCGCAAGAATCTACCTTAAATGAATCGACTATAGACACATTTTCTCTCATATTTTCTGCATTAGGATTATTGAATATCCCTCTTCGCTTGTCTGCAAGTAGCTGAACAGACAGCAACAGGCTATAGCAGGCTGTAGGAAGACGGAATGCCTCCCTCATTGTAGAAGACTTCTCACGGCTTCTGCAGATCCCCAAAAGACACTCTGTAGAATTCTCGCGATCACCCACGTGGAAATTCTTGTAATCACCATCATGGAAATTCTTGTAATCACCCTGGGCAACACGACAGCAGTACTCTCTTCACGGCTGGTGGACGTCTTGCTGGCGTCGGGAAACGACTTTTTGGTGTTAGTATGTCAGTCAAGTCACTGGTCAATCTAAGAAAATTAACCCAGACATACTACTTCTATCAAACAATGATCTCAAAAGGTCAGAAATACTAACTGAACGTCTCTCAATTAACTCCCTTAATATGACTACTAAATCATAAGTCATTATCACAACTCTCAAAGAAAAAAAAAACATCAAGTTCTCCAACTCAATTCTCCAAACTCACACATCAGCACACACACAACTCAGAAATCACAGCAACTCCACGGAGTTCTGTACTCACATTTCAAACTCGAATGTGCTCACAAGAAAAAAAAAGAAAAAATCGTAATGAACCCAAGGAAAAAAAAGAATCTCGTAACACACCCAGACCCAAAAAGGTTTTCTCAAGCTCTGATATCTGAACAACCCACAAAATCAGTAAAAATCTCCAACTTTTAACAGCAAAAACCCCTTTACTGCTCAATAATTAATCACAATGAGACTTAATGTCAAACTCCCTTTTACGTAAGTAACAACCCCAGAAAAATCACATCTCCCATCCAAAAAGAAATGCTATTTAAACTCAATCCCCAAATTACATCTCTCACAGGAAAAGGAAGAAAAATAATTAAAAAAAAAGGATAATCACAAATAAGTTTCCCCAATCACAAAATACATAATACATGTATAATATGCATAACTCCCGCGTTTTTCCCAAGAAATGCTCCATGTAAAGATATGGAATTTGCCAGAAAGCAAACTTACACATGCGCTTTCGTGAAATGCTATTGTCAACATTTCCAGATATTGCAAAAATTCTGATCTATCATCATCAGAAGAAAAGTCAGCACACGGCTCATCACATCGCTTGTCAGCAGAAAAATCGCCTGCGGACGTATGCTCTAACAGCAGCATAAAAATTGTCTAGTCAGACACATAAGTTTGGAAACTCATAATTCTCTAGAAAAAGGTCTAACAGACACATTTCACAGAATTAACTCCAGGATATGACTAATGTGTTCAAAGACTGTCTCAAAGACTTATTCTCTCAACATTATATGCCTCAAATTATATTTCTCCAAGAATAAAACACTTGTGAACATAAAAAATGCACACACATCTCCATAGGACTTGTAATGCAGTAATGACAATCGCCTCTAAATAGTCACGAAACCAAAAAAGAGAACCACAGAAATCTCCTCTTTGCTCAAAAAAAACTCCATAACCACAAAAAAAAAAAGGGTCACCCGCCAAAGATTAATTCCAACTCCATGTATTTCATCATATTAATAATAACACCACTCCGGTTATAAAAATATTTCCTCCATTTGGTTAAAAACCACCCCCCTATATTTCTCTCTTATTTCTCCAATAACCATAAATAAAAAAAAACCACCACTCCAGGAATAGAGAATAATCACCTCTATTTCGGCAAATACAAAATATTTACCTCTATTTCCTCAATAACTCCATGTGGAACAAAACAAGGCTCCAAAAAATATATCTCCAAAAAATGTGCTCTCAAGGCAACTAACTCACACACTCACAAATATTGCCCCATAATCTCCAAATATGTGTCTCCATTTGCAACATAGATGGCTGCAAAATAATTGAACTAAACATAGCTCTCATCACATTGGCAAATATCAAAAATGGCTAAAAATATATCTCCCATATATTATATCTCTAATTATAACTCCAAAATAATATATACCTCCAATTATAACTCCAAATATATCTCAATTATAACTCCAATTCTCCAGAGAATAACTCAATGTTATAGTCAAAAACTATAAAAACTCTCTCCGTTTAGCCTAACTGCTAAAAAAGGGCAAAAACTCGGCAAATAAAACTGTCTAGAAAATTCTAGAAAAAATCACCAATATGCCACAACTCCTTATAACAGAACTCCAAATACAAAGTGTCTTAGCAAAGACTTCTCCATATGCACCACGACATAGGCCACTAAAAAACTTAACCAAGTTTCCTATCTCTCACAAAGTTGTCACAAATACAACAAAGGCATTGTGCAAGAAAACTCACAATTTCTGGAACACAAATATCCAGAGAAGAAATGTAGTGCCACTACGTATGCATTCAAAACATGCAAGAAAATTCTCCCGTATATTTCTCTATAGCATCAAATAGCTAAAACACGAACACGTTCCCGAACAATGACTCTAAGTCATGAACTGAGATATTGAAAAATATTCACACCAACTGGAGAGAAAAAACAAATTCAAATTCACCCTTGGTAAAAAAAACTTGTGTCAGCGATGGCTAATTTTCAAAAAAAAGAGAAAAAAAAAATCAACGGCCTTGTTCACTATCTCCCGTAACTCACTAGATGTCAAGCAATTATCTGCTGAACACATACAAAAAAAGGAAAAAAAAACTAAAATAATGTGTTGTTAGTTCCTCCCATATTCAAAAAAAGGATTTCACCTCCCTTGATAGCATTACGGCACCCACGTATTAGTATAAAAAAAATCAGTATCAGAAATATCATTATCACAAAATCACCAAAAAAATTGCTATCATCAAAATTACTAGTATCAGTACAAAAAAAATATCACTAATGTTAATGCTTGTCCATTCTCC